>NW_011333834.1:18635-49049 GCF_000735185.1 Notothenia coriiceps
AGCATGTCGCGGTTCCTGAAGAGTAAAGTGAACAACTTCATACAGTCCAGGCCTTTGAAGCGTTCATAGTGAGCGAGATTATTTCTATGTCATCTCTTTGTGAAGACGGTGGTCAGAAACATAAACAGCTCGCTAGCTTCACACTGACGTCCCGCTGGTTATCCGAGGGAAGACGTTACAGCGGATGTTCGAGCTACGCAATGAATGAGGCATTTCTGTCGAGCACACACACCAACACATGTGAGCTATTTTCTACGACGCTGACTGGTAGCTCGGCTGGGATACCTCTCTGACATTTCAGCAACTCACCCAGCTGAATCTCTCTCTACGCAAAGTAAGAACACGAAATGTTCCTTGCTTGTATGAAAAGTTGTGCGATTCATGGAGAAGATCAAGCTCTGCAGAGCAAATTGAAAAAGGGATACATAGTTTTTCCTGCAGATGAAACGCATACATTGCTACTGGTGGAACGTGACAGACGCTCCAATTGTGAAAATAGAACACACTTTGTCCAAGCTCAAGAAGGGTTCAACTCCTACTTCCCTGATATTCTGACAACAAGTAATTCAACTGGACTGGTGCGTAATCCATATTGGGACAGTGCATTACAGCAGCATTCCTGCCAGCTGCAAGAAGACCCCCATAGATGTGCTCAGATTAGGGCCTGAGATGAGGTACTCAAGCACATCACTACACAGTTCTGCGTGTGTGTGGTGTGTGTGGTGTGGAGAAGGAGTATCCTGATTGGGGAACATGCCCTATGAAACTGGCCTTTTTGGTCCACATACCCTGTGTGAAGGTGACATTCTGCCGCCATGACCCACATCAAGAGCTAAAAGCAGGAACAGACTCAACTTGAGAATAACCTGGTCACAGCTGTTGCAACCAATCTACCCCAGGCTCACAAAACTGATGAGGGAGAAACAGGTTCAGTGTCACATTAATTGGGGTGATTTACCTTACTTTTTTTTAAGTCTTTAACAAGCTATTATAATGTATATGATTTATTTTGATGAAATATGATTTAAGTGTACATTATTGTCGAATTGGTCACATCAGCACAAAAATATCCTCCTCCTTCTCTAGTCTCTCCTCGTCACTTCTATCCTCTTTTCACTCCCAAGGTTTCAACACACACACACACACTCTCACTCACACACACACACACACACACACAGCACACACACACACACACACACACAACACACACACACACAACCACACCACACACACACACACACAGCCACACACACACACACACACAACACAACACACACACACAACACACACACAGCACACACACACACAGGCCACACAAACACACACACACACACACACACACTACGTATATGGTTATACAGGATATCCCTCTCACATTTTTCTCCTCTTTTTATATTCGATCTAATTCTATATTTCTTTCTTTTTGCTATTACAGCCTGCCCATACCTATACCCCTCCCCCATGCTGCTATGACACCCACATTTACCCAAGGGATCAATAAAGGAAATCTCTCTGATTGTATCATATCGTCATGCCGTATCGCATCGTATCTCATCTAATCTTAGTAGCTATTCTGTCGTGCTTTGTTAACTTAATGTTACATGGGAGATGAAGTGATGAATGTTCAGACCTCAGAACTAAAGCTTTACTTCAAAAACTGCCAACCTGTGTGACCATGTGACTTTATCCAGGACACACACAACACGGCCACACGGCCCCCCCCCCTACCTCACAGACCGTGCTGCACCACCACAGGCCCTTCCCGCTGCCTCCGCTCATCAGAAACCAACCTCCTATCCATACCCACCCGCACCAATCACCCCGGACTGGGGGACAGAGCCTTCTCCCGTCGCTGCCCCTCCTCTGAACTCACTCCATAACCATCAAGGACTGCACCGACCTCACCACCTTCAAAACTCACAAAACTCACCTCTTCATCTGGCTTTTATTGTGTGATGTTTTTGTATTATTGGACTTTAACTTTAACTATATATTTATTTGTTGTTTCTTTCTTCTCTTTTTTCTCTTTTCTCATCTCACTATTCATCTGTAAAGCGTCTTTGAGCAAGCTGTAAAAGAGCGCTAACAATTAATCTATTATTATTATTATTGCTCTGATAGTCAGTTTTCGCCCAGCAGTCTTCCCCCCATTTCCGGTGCCGGCGATGCAGTAGCTGTGGTCTGTGCTGCGCGCAGCGTACATTTGAATTAACACCGGAGCAGCGACACACTTGTGAACAGTCAGGAAGACGTCGGGTCTAACTAACCTTATTCCAACAGAAAATAAATGCAACAACAGGTGCTTGGGAGCAGTGTCGCACTCGCGTTAACCGAATACCCCCTCCGGTCAGCGCGAGTGAGTGACAAATGTACACTCGACGGGTATAATGGATTATGAACGAAATGTTACGATCCTGTCGGTCAAAATGACTGACAACGAAAAAGTCAAAGCCACCCTGCTGGGAGAAGAAACAATGTGATATTTTGGTCATTTTCGTACAATGAGGCGGGAAAAAAAGCGAAGCATTGTTTTATCAGAAGGGAAGCCAATGTGGCAATAAACAGCTGTAAAAACATCACAACCTGACCTGATACTCTCTGCAAAGCTGCATTCTTAATCATTCACCTGTGTTTTTCATCAAATAAGGGATAAGATACAGGATAATCTTATCCTTATTAAGTAATAAGTTTGACTTAAAAGGACAAATTACTGGTTTTGCTAGACTGTTTGACTGAAATGTTCTATATAATCTGAAAGACTAAAAAAGAATTCAACAGTTTTCTTTTGACTAAAAATAAGACTCAAATGCTCAGACTTTAGTCGACTAAAACTTAACTAAATAAAAACAGGATGAAGGTGACTAAATTTAAAAAGGAAATTTAACACAGGACTAAGACTAAAACTAAATTAAAAAACAGCTGACAAAATTAACACTAGTGGCCACTCTGTCAGGCAAACAGTTTTTAAATTCTTCCATGAGCATCAATGTTCTCAGGTCCTCTAGAGATTTGACCCCCGTCGACGAGCACCACTGATCAAACAGTCCCTCTTTCTGACAGGCGAATTCCACATAAGCTTGAGAATCCCTTTTTTCAAAACCACGAAACCTCTGACGATACGCCTCTGGCACCAGCTCATAGGCGCGCATAATTGCTGCTTTTACCTGCCTATAATCCAGGCTGACCTCGTCAGACAATGCAGCATACACCTCCTGAGCTTTCCCCATGAGAACGCACTGCAGCATAACGGTCCACATATTCCTTGGCCATTTCAAGGTTGTCGCAACCCGTTCAAAAAGAATAAAATAATTATCAACGTCTCTCACGAAACACCGGGATAAATCGGGTATATTTACCCACATCAAACTCATGTGACTGCAGGCAACAACTGCTGAGCCTGGTCCGCCAGTTCCAACTCCCTTAAACGTACCATACGCTTGGTCTCCTCCTCAGTCTCTCCTTATAGCCCGGCTGAGTGGAATCAAGGAACACCTGCGCAGAGGCGGAGCCAGGGGCAGACCAGGTGCACCTGGGGAGACAGAAAGCATAACAAGGAGGGGAGCACGTAACAATAGTAACAAGTAACAAAGGGATAGTGGTTAGGCTGGTGCATCATCTGTATTTTTTAGATCGTCCTATCATCATTATGTTTGATTGCAGTGACCTGAAATGATTGGCATTGAGGGCTCATCTAGGATCTCGGTGTACAACCACCTGAACAGTATTTAACAAAAGACAAATTATAGTATGATATGCACTGGAGGAAATAATAAAATGATTGAAATGCTGAATTCCATTTAGCTGCTTTGGTCTCAGGGTGCCGGTAAAGTGCAACACAACACCAGCTCAGCGTTAGAACAGAAGACGGTAAATATTTAATGATCTGAATGAAAGCCTTTCCATACAATTACATGTCTTACAGTGCAAAGCTTATGCCTGGAAAAAATAACATTGTCTTTTTCAAATCTCAATGCGTATCTGTTGCCGCTTATTTAAAGTCAACATAGGCACAGTTTGTCATGCTGATGTTCATTACGTTCTTCATTATACTCCTGCCTGGTTAATGTTCCCTTTCTCTAAGAGTAGAGAGCAGACAGCAGGAGGAGCTTTCTGTCAGATTATTAAAGGTACCAGCATGCAGAAAATACACTGTAGGAAGAAGTGCTTAAGCCGTTTCCTCATATCTTGTTCTAAATCTGAAACAAGCAAGTAGGACGAATCCTGTGTATTATCACAGAAGAGTAAATGGGGTTTATGAATAATTCATAAAAACCTGACTCATCGCAAACATAAATAAATCAGTCTGGACATCAGCAATAGGCAATCGTCCCTTTAATCCTCGGTAATCATGGATCTCCAAAACCCTCATAAATGTGACGGCACAAACTCAAATAAACATAGAGGGGAGTCTTTGCATAGACATTAGCAGTTTCTCAAAGATAATGTGTGAAGCCAACACTCTGATACCCTCATTGTATATGCGTATCATATTCTTTTGACAAATGATCAAAACACAACTCAATAAGGCCTTTAATGTGCCTGTCAAAGTCAGCAGGCAGGTTGATGGGAGGAAGGGGAGACGGTATGTGTCAAAGGAACAGGGACCACCCGAGAAGCAAGGGAGAAGATGCCAGTGCAAATGTAGGAGGGATATTTGGATGGCTGTGTGTGGTTGTGTAAAGCTGTGCATATTGTTTTAATATCATCTTAAAACTTCTTAAT
This sequence comes from Notothenia coriiceps, assembly GCF_000735185.1. Taxonomy (NCBI): domain Eukaryota; kingdom Metazoa; phylum Chordata; class Actinopteri; order Perciformes; family Nototheniidae; genus Notothenia; species Notothenia coriiceps. The sequence goes on from NW_011333834.1 coordinate 23,358, forward strand.
GCGGTTTTGACTAAGCTTGAAAATGGTGGTCCCCCTCTCAAGGACTAATGTCATGCCCAGGTGGATCCCATCGGTAACACGCTTATTGGTTCTATTTAAGACTTTTTGCACGAGATTAATTCTTCTTTAGTCAAAGAAAAAGGAGTTTCTTCCTCAATGAATTTTCTAGTTGACTAGTATTTTGGAGAAGTAGATAAATACTGCTAAAATGCAGTATTAGCGAACGCCCTATCTGGAGAACTTTTGAACTTGACAGCTCGAGCAAAAGAAGGAAAAGAAGCCCTTTGAAGACAGACACAGTGCAAAAACAAAGAGGAATGCAAAAAGAAAACAGGAGAAGACGTAGCAATAATTCTACGGTATAAGCAAAATAAAATAAAGTTGCTCAAGACAAAGGAAAGGTAAGCAGAGAATCTGTTCGTAATCAGTTTTATTGTGAATAGCTTAATACTGAATCACTTGTGACAGGGTGTCCGCGGGGTCTTAAAAAGTATTAAAAGTTGATCAATCAATTTAGCGAAAATTAAAGCTATTAAAAAGTATTAAACTGCATTTTCCAAGGTATTACATTTTCTTAGCTTGTTTTCAATGAGTATATCAATTGTCCAATGAGGTTGTATTCTACAGTCTGCCTGAATGTAATCATTGCGTAGGTGTGTAGTGTGATTCTGTGTAGTTTATTTATGGCATCCCGTTGGATTTGACGTCATCTGAACAGGACATCGCACGCTCACTGCTTGATAGCCCCGCGCGAAGCCGGTTAAACAACATCATTATGGGGAAATGCAAGTTTGCGTCCAAATGGTTGGAAGATAAGAAGGAAGGACAATCAATACTGTATATAGTCAATGTGAGGTAAAGTGTGTCGCCAATGTAACCAGTTAGAACTCGAAGTGGCGATGAGGTCTTAAAATGTGTGGAAAGGGTCTTAAAAAAGGTCTTAAAAGGAATTACATTTGACTTCAGGATTCCTGCATAGACCCCGTGTGATTCATATTCCTCACTCCTATTCTGTCACGGTTTGTGAAACAAGCAGGACCCAAATGCAGATATCAACTGAAACTTCCTTTATTTCAAGGCTATGATATATATGTACAATGACAAAACAGAACACTCACCGCAGAACTAGTCAGGGAACAAGACGAACCGAACAAGACAGACAGACAACCCAGAACTTAAATACACACAAGACTCAATCACACAACAAGACACAGGTGAGGAGGGAGGAGAAAACACAGGGGCCCAGGTGAACATAATCAGACCATTAGACACACCAGGGAAACTAATGACAAGAGGAAAACACAGGGAAAAGGACCAGACAATAACCCAAAGGAAAACATGACATGGAAAACAGCAAAAACACCCAAACCTACAAAACTATAAACGTGACATAACATGAGAATCGTGACATATTCTTAGCTTTGTAATACAGTTTATGAGCTGAAACAGATACAGTCTTCGGTTTCAGCTTTAAATAACAATTGAAGGAGTATTGCTTTCAATTATGTGCTAGTGAGTACGGGAGCTATCCATCAGCGGCCTTCGTTGTTCTCATTTCCCCTAATTGGCATTTCCAGTGGCTGCTGTTTGAAGTGAAGCTGTCTCTTGTGTGGAACCTGAGATTCAAAACATCTTTCTATTTTTGTCTTTGTGTTCTCCCTCTTTTTTCCTGATCATCGTCTACCTACTCTACAGACATCGCCCAGCTTTACGTATTGCTCATAGTTCAATTCAATCTCACTCACTATTCTAGGCCATCATGCATCTTCCATTGAGCATCTGGATTAAGTGTTGGCAAACGTTTTCTCAATGAGTTTCAATTTACGAAGATGAAGACAACATTGGCGCAAGCATTTGTTAGATATGTTTTTTTCAACTTCTGCTTTCAGAGTAAGTCACTCTATTATGTTATCATTTGCAACGATTAATAGTGATAGGCAAGCTAGTTTGAATATGTAGCGAGCTAAGCTAGGGCATGTTAACATAAGTGAAATGTTTAGTAACACCCCACAATATGACCACAGTATCCGTCTTGTCAATGATTTTATCAAGTTTGCAATCTTTTATAATGATCCTGCATCCCTCTGTCTCCCAGTGTTACTTTGCTGTGAGTTCAACAACCTACAATGGGCTCGTAATATCTATTCACTGTACTTTCCCTGAATTCCCATCTTATTCGCACATTCAAAGCCTTTTTGTCATTTGTATCCATCAGGTGTACTCTAATATACAATAAAGCCCCTTTTAAGCTCTCTTTTGCTTTACATTTCTTTGTTTGGTAACAAGTAAACAAATAAATACATATTTTCATATGGGTATTTTCCCAATTTCACTTTCTAAGCAAAATAACCCTCCCTTTTTAAAATATGGTGAAATAAAGCTGAAAACAATCCGGCTTTAGCCCCTTTTTATGTTTCCCTGTAGCTCCTTTCTATTGCTTTAGTCTTTATGAGAATTAGCTAGAAAGGCTTCTGTGTGTGATACAGACTGCATTTGAGAAGCAGGTTTTGCTTTCACAGGAATAAGCCCGGGATGACATGAAGCACCTTGTTTTTTTTCCCAAATCCGCAGGTGAACAATGGAAGCACTGTGCACTGGCGTCAGCCGTACCAGAGCTGCCAGCCTTGTCTGTCCGTTCACAAACTGATTTCTGCTGACGAGGGACAAGCCAAAGTGTAATAGTGGAGCAAAAAGCTTAATACAAAAAAAACAGTTTGCTGCCTGACGATCAGCAGACTGAACACATTTACACTATGCCTGGCTGTGAGTAGGTGAATGTTTCAAAGTGTATTTACTGATACACAAGTGTGTTCAGTTCCATTATCTTATATGTTGTTTGCCTTGATGCGACGCAGAGATTGACTTAGCTGTTTGTAGCCGTGCTCCGAGTGAATTACAAGTCTATAGCTTTGGGGTTTGTGAGTTCTTCTCTGCGAGATATGTGTTCAGCATTTCCATTAACTTTTGAAAACAACATCTGCTTTGGAGAATTCCTTGTCAAGCTCTTATCCTGAAGCAGCGAAGAGGCCTGAAGGACCTTCACCATGGGCTCCTGCTGCCACTGATCAGTCATAATGCACTACTTTGGGAAGGGGGGAATTTACAAAATGACAAACACTGACAGCTGAGAAGTTTTCTTGACATGTGTTTGTGTGCGAGGAGATTTTTTAGACAAAAGTTTGAACTGACAAATATCTCTAACTCCAGCTAAAGCTTCCTTGTCCCTAGAAGCAAACTACGTCAAAATGTTTGGATGAATTCAATTTGCACAAAAGCTGATCGTCTTCAAGAGAGAGCTTAGACATGGAATCCTAGGGAGGGTTCTCGGAACATGATTTCAGCTTTGTAATTAAAATCAAGTAATGAAGCAAACCAGAGGCTAAATGACTATAAAGGTTAATCATCTGTTCAATAGCTAGAAGGTCAGACTTTGTGTACTTTGGATTATGTGAAATATTAAGTGTGTGCAGGCTGCTAAAATCACTTGTGTGCTGACATGCAACTAACGGACATGTTCAGTGTGAGCTCTGACAAGCATTGTCGATTAAAGGTTAATTGTTAATTATCACAATGCGTGGCAGAAACACCAATAGCATAGCAGGAAGGAAGCAAATATTGTTTACGACCTTGAGAGTTTCTAGAGTGAGCTGAAGGGAGGGAATACATAGAGAAAGTGCCTGCAGTTTATAAACTGTTTTTGTGTTCAGAAGAGTCTTTTTCCGTCTGTATGCTGATTACCATGCGGCTTTTGTGCCTTTGTGCAAACCTACTGTAGGGTAAAGGATTGCAGGTGAATAAGCTGGTCCTGAGAGTCTTATTGGAAAACATTGCAGCAATCACCTAATGGTCCATATCCGTCCCCTACAATAAATAAATCTCTCCTTTTCTCTTTTCATTTCTCTTACTCCCACAACCTGTAAGAGCTGTATGTATTCTCTTGAAATTGTGTTAATCTCTCTCCTACATTTCTCACATCTCTCGCTGGGATTTGTTTTCCTTTCCTCCCTCTCTGTCGTTGCACCACTTACTCATTATGCCTCTCTCTCTTGCTCCCACTTGCTCCTAGAGCACAAAACACTATAGAGATTATCTTAGTTTATTCGTTTGAGGCCATCCTTAGAAAGAAGGTAGCAACCGGAAAATGTATTCAGTTTACCTAACCGCCACACTTTGGAGGACATTTGAATGTTTCTATGATAGTCTGCGTCTATCCAATGTGCCCTGTTAATGTCTTCACAACTGTTCAAAGTACCCATTTCCTAAAATGATCCTCCATTTCCACGACTATAAACACATAACCAAAGGAACAATCCATCTGCTCTGGCCAAAAGCTACAAAAAGGCTTTGAATGTGCAACTTGCTTGACTAACATAAAAAAACAACAAACCATATAAACTTCCTGTATAGCTTATACATTTAGCTTTGTCTTCAGTTAATACAAACACAATCTAACATGCGCACTATACTGTAATAAGAGGGAGGATTATTACATTTGCAGTTATCTACTTGAGGTGTTATAAATATCTAGTCCTTCTTTATTTTTTTATTCATCTTTCTCGTGCCTGATGGCGAGTGAGAGCAGTCTTTTAATTATGCATCATGAAAAAGCCTCCATATACATCATATCCAATACTCTTCCCACGTCAGGGAAGAAGTCTTGATTGATGGGTTCATTGATTTGTGGTACGGACCTGTGAGACGGAGGACTTGCCAGCGGGCTTTACTGGCGAGTAAATGAGAGGAATATTCTGTTTCACATGATGCCAGACAAGAAACTGAACCACATGCATTAGCTGGAATTTGTAACTGGCACAATCAAAGCCTAATGATAGCGTGTCATGTGTCCCACGAATAACAGCTGTTAAATTCACTTGAAACAGAAGAAAAGTGAAACGATACATTGGGTTTAATGCGTGAATGTGTGAGACAGATTGTGAGCTCTTTAGTTGAATAACATCCTCATTGCTTCCACAATAATCCACAGATTTACCTCTTCACCATGAAAGCTCTTAACCTTGATTTCTAAACAAAGACCTGGGTAAATCCCCCTGAACAGCTCTGTGTGGAAGATGCCAGTTGCCATAACATGCGCACAGCGTAGGGTCAGTATTGATTTAGGCTAATCCCTCCCCTATGCACAGGATTATCTCCTCCTGACACTGTACAAACTGCTGTGTACCAAAGACAACCGAATGGATCTGAAAGCCCAGGTGAAATCAAGCCGACCATCAGCTAACACTGATCTGTGCTAATCCGGCCAATGAGTGTAAGAGCAGGTTGTCATAGCCTGGTATTCTGGGATACAAAGGATAGCTTTTGTTGAATGACTAGCTGTGTGAAAATGGACTGCATTTATACAGAGGCAGAGGCTACGAAATCAAAGTGCCACCTGCTCATTGAAACTAACATGCCATCGGGAGCAATGTGGGGTTAAGTATCTTGCCCAGGACACACCGACAAGTTGATTGCATTACATGTTACTTGTTAGACGCTTTTATCCAAAGCGACTTCCATACTCAATACTGTGGGCCATCCCCACAGGAGCAATTTGGGGTGAAGTGTCTTGCCCAGGGACACAACGACATGCTGACTGCAGTGGGGTTTGAACCTGACCCCCTGATCCGAACACAAACTCACAACCCACTGCACCACACGCCTCCAAGATTGCAGGTGCTGGGGATCGAACCCGCAACCTTTTAATTTGTCAAAAAACGTTCTACCTCCTAAGCAACATTCGCCCTAAACATGAGGATTTCAGGCTTTTAGTGTATTTTAAAAAAAGTATTTTACCGATCAGTTCTTGCCAAACAATGAAGAATTGATAAGTGAAGAATGTGCTGTATGTAAGATTTCATGTGGTTATATATATTCACATACAGAAAAAATCAATTCAGACACATGCTTATATCTGTTTTAATGTTTTATTGTACCTCTAGTTTCCCTCTTGCTAGCCACAACATGACAAATTCTGATCTTTCATCTCTAGGCCACCCCCCAAGGCATTGTGTTGACCGGTGGTCTTTACACTGCAGCGTGAACATCTGCACACCGTGTGTTAGTGTGCTGTTTTTATTTTCCAGCAAAGCTGTAGAGCAGGACAGGGATAAGCCCAGTGTGTGCTGGGCGGCTGGAAACCTGCTGCTTTATGTTGCTGCTTTTTTTAACAACGGTTTCATGCTAATGCGATGCGCACAGAGCTCTTCGCTGCTGATTTCAGTTGGAAAAGATAAATTGATGTTACACAATCCTCCGTTTCCCCCCACACGCCTCATTTCTCTCGAGCAGAAGTGTATCTGTAAACTAATTAGTGATTGTTGAGGGTTGCTTTCTTTGTGAGTGTGGGTATTTGTACCACATACAATATGGCAATTGGCAATTTGACTTATACAACATTCGCGAGTTGTACATTTGACTCATACAATAACCCACCGAGTGATGCTCTAGTTTCTTCATGTTTTTTTTTTTTCCCTCTTGCATGCGCCGGACTGAAACTGTCTTTTCACCGACATCTCTTCACCTGCACTAGTGGCCGTATCAAAGCCGTGATTGGTCAGGTGTTGATTCAATGCAACGGTGTCGGGTTACAGACGTGCTCCCCTTGTCTTGTCACTCTCGCGGGGGGTGCGCGGAGAACTGAGCGGAGAACTGTGCACAGCAGGCCCTCTGGGCGGGGCCCCATGCAGCCTGCGTGATTGGCCTGTAGGGAGGGGCGGCCCTGACCACATAAGTGGGTAGATGCATGCTAAGCTTATGTGAGGGCCACAGAAAACGCTAGTGGTGTTTTTCATCGCATTTCTCATTCTAATCATGTATATTAGGGTTCTTATTTGTGTGGGAGCAAATATATCACACACATAATTTCCAATAGCTTTCTTGTCATGTGACCCAATCCATACATATTACTACTATAACGCACAAATAAGAGACACATCTTTTTATTGTTTTTTCTAGATTCTTCTATTTGACAAATTATTGTCATTATCATTCATCTGTTTCTTCACATATGTTCGAGAGTGTTGAGTTCATTAATTTTGACAATCTAACAATTGCATCATAACATTCTTTACATGTAAATGCTTCATTCACTCATTGCAGGTTGATGTGAGGTTTGAGGGTCTTCAAACTGAGCAAGGCCTTTGGGTCTTCCACTCACCAACTTGGCCAAATCCATTTATAATCTTCATATTCACACACACATAGATTCGAGGCAGAGACATATTGAATGCCCTTTTCTTTGCTCTCCCAAGATTACCTGTCAAGCTTGTCATGGTTGGCTGATGTGGACATTGTTTCAATTCTTTTTTTATAATGTGGTGTGTGTGTTTGCGTGTGTTCAGTCACTGCAGCAATCATGGTGAGGTGACATTTTTATCTACATCTTCAGACAAGCACCCTGGAGCTCCCTTGGTTACACACCATGAATGGATCCTACCATGGTGTGTCCTAGCTACGTAACGGTGCACAGCAAAACACATCTCTTGAGACATCTCTCGGTACGTTGTATAAACAATAGCATTCCCAACTGTTTATCCCTCAAACCAGACTGTTATCTATCTCATGCTTGAATGCCCAGCAAACTTTCTTAAACAGATGAGTTATATATTCTGCTTAAAGAAAGTATGTGCTGGGTTTAGTAGCGTATCAGACAGTTTCAGCTACCTGAAACAAGTCTTCACGTCAGCCAAAGCACTCGAGTCAAGAGGAAGAAAGACACTTGAACTTGCTCCACTCTTTTTACATTTCCTATTGAATACATATTATCATAAAACACGGACAAGATAAGAAGAAATCACAATGGTACATTTATCCTGAGAGAAGATATTATTTCTCTTTCCAGTGTGAGGAGGAAATGTTTCATAACAATTTCATAGGAAAACAAGAGGTGAAGATTTAGTTGATAGTATTTTCAAACTATTATCTGGATTGCCTCAATATAACAAATTATCTTTTGAGAGCCTCAATACAAACGTTGATGGCGATGGCAGCTTTTTAGATTGGAGAAAGAGCCCAGGGCACACAGCTTGCCTTAGCGATCCAATTTACTTTCATGGATGAGGGCCAAAATACATCATTGCCACTTATTGCCTGTTCTGTATGTATCTTCTTTTTGGATTCTACAAGCTCTTTTACGCAACAAACTATTCATCTGCAGGGTAGCGGTTTCAGGCTTTGTGGATACCAAACAAATCAATCAATCCAAATTCCATTCTTTTATTCTGGTGTCACTGCAATTCATTTACTTATTACATATCTTACTCTTATTTGGCATGCAGCGTCAATGAGAGAGGCCATGAACAGAGTGGCCTCAATCACAATATCATTCAAATGATACTGTAGTCTTGCAAACTTAGTTTTTATTCGTTGTTTTTTAAGGTACAAAATGCATTGATTTTACTGGACCTATTATCTATTAGGCAGCTACATATAATTTCTAAAGAAAGATTCAAAGAGCAATTACTCCCAAAAACAAAGCAAACAAAAACAATAGTACTGATGTCAACAACTAAGAGCATATCTTTTTTCTCAAAGCCACCTAAAAAGTAAACCAGCAGACTTATCAAATATCTGATCAAAGAGTTGTTCAGTGAGTTGTTACATACAGTGAGTAATAACCTACAGTATCATTAGTTTGTCACCCTTTTTCAACAATTATTTAAAAATGTTGTGTCTCTATTGTCCTGCTGCCTTTCGTCAGATATCAAGCTAATGTTGCCATCCTATTTGCTGACAATGTAAGCAAGCCTTTACTCACCAGCAGAGAGAAGCCATTGTATTTGAGAAAGGGATGTATTTCTCTTATTTAGCAGTACACAGAATACATTAGCCCACCAATAACTAGGTTACAATGTCTCATAGCTTTTTTCTAGGCTTACAGTCACAAAATCACTTTATTTCTGGCTTTTGCTGTTTGCCATTTTTACTCTAAAGGTGTTGCATTGTACTTAAAGGGGTACCATGGTACCATGCAAAAGATCATCCTGTTTAAAGGAGTTGACATTGCAAACCTTCAAAGGCTCTCTCTCTCTTTTTACTGGAAACCATCCTGTAATGCTGGTTTATACGGCAATATACAGTCTTTGGGTGTAGTCCGTTCAAACTCTTTACTATTAATGGGGTGTAAGCACTACCATTAATTGCAGGTCAATGATGCTACAGTATGAAGTTTGCACTGTGCACATGCAGTTGTTGTCACACAAAATACAACAACTATTAGACCTCCAAGCATAAGAAAGAAGTCAAATACTGTAGTGACTGATTAGTTAGGTATCAGTTTGATTCTTTCCTTTCAGAATCAATTTGTACCCCTTTATGAGTCTTTGCTGCTGTGAAGGGAAATGATGAATTAATACGAGAATACACATACAAAAACACATTTTTAATTCAGTCTATTGTGTTTCTGAGTCATCCATCTCCTTCTAGGTCATGTCTAACCGGCTAATTATAAAATGTGATAGGTCTCTTCTTTGACAGCCCCGAGGCCTCTGAAGACAGGAAGGAGGAACTAATAACAATAACTATAGTGCACTCTTTGGATATTGTTGTGGCATTTCTCTGCCATTTTTTGGGCTGCATGCAAACGGCAGCCAGCATCTACCTTGTAAACAGACAGAAATCGTTTTTTTATGCCATCTTTGGACAATTTAATCAGACCTGCCCAAATATGGCCAACTACGATCACACACCTCCCTTCCCGTGGTGTCTGTGCGCGGATGAAGCGAGGCGGGGAAATAACGTCTGGTAAAGGTTTCACAAACAAAATGAAATATTATCACGGCAAATTGGAGCGAATTGCAAGACCAGGAGTAAATTACAATGCCTAACTCATCTCTGATGAAGTACTTACATTCTCACAGATGTCCTATTCTCCCTCCATCTCCAAATAAAGTCAGTCTCACTCCCTGTGCGAATCATTTTGGGGATGCTTTCACACTCACTGATCCATATCGTGCTGAAACAGTTTTCTGAGAAATGATGTGAGAGGAACACAAAATGCCAGCAAGAGGCGTGTACAGTTCACAAGGGTGGCTAAGCCAATGATAAACTGAGCTGCTAAACTTGACCCCAGCAACAACAAATGTGCTGGAGACAATAAAAGTGTATCTACTTTAGTGTACAACATGATGGGTACAACTTCTCTATGATTTGTTAAACCTAACGTTCAGTACCAGTGCCAAGTTGTGTCAGTAACTTGCACAACTGAGGCCAATTATTGGCCAATTATCATATATATATATATATATATATATATTGTTTTCTTGTTGGCAATTATGGCAATAATGTATAGCTGTAGCTGCATTCACTTTTATACATTTTTGAAAATGTATTTATGACAAGCTTTCCCCAAACAATATAAATTGTATAAAAATATAGTCCAGTAGGTACCAGGTTTAAATATTTCTTTACACATTAAGATTTAAATGTATCACTCATTAATCCTAGTCTAAAATGATCTGAGCGACCAGACAATTCTCTGCATTTTGCAATATATAAGCCATGTGTCTAATAAATTAAATGAGGAATATTAAAACAAATATATTATGCTTAGACCAAGAATTATTGAATTGTACGTTTTTTGGAGTTCTCCCAGAACGGGGCATGTTTTTATTTTGAATCCCAACCACATTTAAAAACAAGGCCTATAGCTTAACAAACCGGAAAACAAGGTTAAAAATGTATCGGGGTCCACAGAGTAGCATTTTGTGGTGAATGCACCTTGTGTTCAGGACTGTCTGCACATAAATTGTTTGTGTTGCCCTGAGTTCATGTTTACCTGCAGGGTAAAAGCAGACCTAGAGTTTAACTTAAAGATATGTTTTATTATTGCGACTGACTGGTTGAATTGCTTATCTCGTCTGAAAAAAGGGAGGCGTTTATTGTAAAGGTCATTTACTGCCAGCATAGCTATTAAATATCACTGAACCATGGTCCTTTTCCATTATTACATCAACAAAACTTAATACACACGTACACACTGCTGAATCAGAAATAGCATAGACACATCATGTCCATTGCAGTCACATCTGGAACTAATGTACTAGAGTCTGCATGGAAAATGCCAGTGTAAGAAGGTACTAAAGGAAACACATTAGCCAGGCCTTTCTGCTGATGAATATAAAATCAGAGTGCAAGAGATAGGAAGAGGGCAGATAGAATTGGAAGTGTAAACACTGCAGATCATAACTTGAGAAATTGGGGAAAACAGTTCCTGCAGAAAATGGCTGGAGGTGCCGATTATGCAGGAGAGAGGAGCTGTGTGTCTCTATCACTGCGTCAGGGTTGAAAAGTAAAGGACTGAAGGGAAAGAATGATTGTGTTTCTTCATCACCGCACTTCCTGTCTGTGCCCATTGTCAGAACTCTTTGTACTACTTTGAGCGTGTGACTCTCAGCTTGTCCTGTCACAGTAAATCTTAAACACTTTAATCATATGAACTCAGGAGAATGTCTGGAAAATCAGGTTTTGACAATGTCCCTTTCATTGGTGAAGCACACAGGAGAGCTTTCTTACTTACTGGAAATACTCCATTTTGTTTTAGAACGGGGGGGCACCAGTATAGAGCAAGCAGGAGGTGGGATGTGGCGCACATTACAACACTGTCAACTTTTTTTTTTGGACAATTTAAACATCTGCCTTTTCCTTGTTGGTATCTTTGTTTAAATGATGCTTTTTCTTACCCCTATGGGAGCACGCTATTCATACATGCTCCATTGAAATTTGCAGAGGTACCATGTTTCATGGTTGCAGTGCATGTTTGAAAGGGGCTTTAGTTTGTTTCTCAGCAAATGTTCTTACAAATGTTACAAATATAATCATTAGTGAAACAGAAAAGAAACAAGATCCCCGTGCACCCACACACACAGACTCTCAGATTTGCAACCCACTCAATGCCTCATGCGGATGTGTGAAGGGGATAACCTCTGCTCTATCGGTTAACTTTCATTCCCGTGCTTATCTTCTCTTAATGAACACAGCTACCTGTTAAATCCTGACAAATGGACACTAGGTCACCTAACGAACACGGAGCCACTTCTATTAACATCTACACCTAGCTAATGCTAATGGGAAGAGCATTTTAATGAGGGTCATCTTGACGTATTACACAATGTTTTGCTGCATCTACTGCATGGTACAGAATTGAAAACAAGGCTCACGTTAAGCCTGCACCCTTTTTCTGTTCCTATCAATTGTATTTATGGTGTATAAAAAGCTCTTCTTTATGCTACACCACTTTGACATTCTCTCCTCTGCCTATTATAATGAGTCGCATGCCTGCTTGAGAAATGTTAAACGGCCCATGCTGATGTAACAGGTTCAATTACTGCATGAGATGCCCAAACTGAATACTAAAAAGACCATTTACTCACAAGATGAGTGAGAATTACTTTACAAGAAAGAAATCAATGTATGTCATTTATACCTGATCGGCGATATGCAGCATTTCCAAATGAACCAATTTACTCTAATGCTCGAATCTGAAGTCAAACCTGCATAACAAACCATTTTCAAACTGTGCGCCTCCACACAGAGCTTTGACCTGCACAATTATTTAAGGTGGATGGATTCAAAAGCCTTGGGAGGAAAGTGGCACAGGCTTTAAGCATCGAGGGCAATCATAGGCACAGAATGAGAAGCCCAAGTAGGCCAGCAGCTGGCTACAAAGAGAAGAAGATCCAAGCGGAATAAAGAGATCCTGCTCCGGGCCGCAGGGCGAGAGCAGCCACCGTCCCTGAACAGAGCGGCGCTATCAGGACTCTGGAACACTGAATCCTGCTTTCATTACTCAGTGGGGAGAGGGGTCGATGCACATGGACACGCAGACACCTATGGGACGATTACCAGCATCCTTCACTCTGCTTTTAAGATGTATATCTATACTCGCTTGCAATCACTGTATCCCTTATATCCTCCCCCCCCTTCCCTTCCCTTCCCTTCGATACGAAACTGCAAAAATCAGCTGCAAACTTCCAAGCTCTGAGGCCCAAATTAGGCCGAAGTCTCTCCAATCTTTTTTCGTCATACTTTTCTGTTAAGCTAATGTCTAAAATATTGGCTAGAGCAGTGGTTCTCAACTGGTCAGGCCTCGGGAGCCACTTTTTACTTGGTCAATACATCCCGACCCAACATTTTGAAGCACTCAAATCTATTCAACAAAAAAACCCTGCTTTAATATATACGCTTTTCAGCATACAATATTAATACAAGTGAAGTACAGTGCATATATCCCTTATATCCCTTCAGTATGCTTTTAAAAAAGGTTTAATGAGATGATGGAATGTTCAAAGCTGAACTATATACAAAGGCACACATGCTGAAAACCCAACCCAAGGGGGTCTGGGGGGATTGTCCCCCTGGAGATTTTTAGAAATACTAACATAAACTATGCATTATGGTACACTCTGAGAACGCCTGCATGCACAGCGTTAGAAAATCGGGCCTTCAAAGTAAAAGTTTGACTTTCCCTCCCCCCCCAAAAAAAAAAAAGAATTCCAATTTTTTCTCTGATCCAATGAGATGAATAAGGCCCTCGTAAATTCACTATAGTGGACGGTAACAATGACCATTACTTAAGCTTCACAATTCCTGGTGTCATAGTTGTTTGCATTCAGTGAAGTGCAGGAGCTGGTGTCCTCTTATTAAAACAGGAGAGATGTGCTCTGTCTACTGCCAATACAGCCGTCTATTATTCAGCAGCATCCGACATCTATTCCTGGAACATATTCAGAATTGGGACAGATTTCCTCCCTGGGAACCATCAAATGTGATTTCCCATCAATTTTTTCTCTTCCGCTCACACTGCTGCAAAACATGATTGAGTATTTAAAGAGCCTGGGGATAAACAGCAGGCTTCACAAAGACATCTGACATAAGCATTTCTGCAGAGCTCAGATGAATAGGATGCACCAGGGGTAGATTTGTTGTGGATCCCAAGATTAGGACTGGGTGGCAGAATCTTGGGATATATATTGGGATATATATATATACATAAAAAATTAAATAATGAAGTCAAATGCATATTACATGTATCAGTCAATACAGTGCCTTCTACTCACATAGACTCTGTTTTGTTGTTGATTCTGAGATAAAGTTGTTTTCTAAAGCAAATTGAAACCAAAGTTATTGGCAATTTGTTTGTTTGTTTGTTATTTCACCAAGTAATATTTACAAGCAGTGATCTTTTTGGCAGCTATTTTAAATGGTGTGTTTGAATATATAGTTTTACATACACAAACTGCAACAGGCTCTTGAATTTATCCAGATACCCAACACGAGCTGCAATAGAGTTGGTAGACCATGGAGAGAGTATTGCACATTGGATTCAGGCTGCACTGAGGGAATTAACCTCATTCTATACTGTAGCACCTTTCTTGTACTGTACATCAGTAATCTGGATCTGCAGACAGTTATTCTTTCTTAATTTCGTCCCTGCAATATAGAAGTAATATAGATGTATCATTGTTTGTTTTAACAAGTTATTATATTATATTATACTATTCATTATTGTGATTGGGTTCTTATCAGAATCACTAGATGCTGAAGCCTCACAACCACATTTCCTTCAACTTATCACTTAATAAATACATTATCATGAAGAAGTTTTTACCATTACTGCTCACGTTTTCTGTGCTGTATCGCCTCGAGAAGGAATAATCCGCTAGCAAATACAAAATAAAATAAAAAGTAAGACACTGTTTCAAAGTATAAACTTCATATTTTCTATTCACTTGAAATCTGTCAGGGTGACTGGAGACTAGATCCCAGCATGCACTGGGCTGGCACTTTGAACATACGACTAATAGACAGACATTAACAATGAAAATGTTTAGCAAAGCGGCATCAATTGCACTTGCAACTATTGAATGTGTCTGAACAAGAGCAACTAAAGTGCTTAACTATTAAGTATATTTTCAACAGAATTATTTAAATTACATTAGCATGCCGCATTGTGTATTCTGTGAAAATGTATATCACTCAGTGGGCCACCAGCTGCGGGTGGTACGCAGACTGACTGTGATGTATGACCAGTATTAGTGGGCTGTTGTGTTTTGTGATAAACAGCAAAGCGTAAGCTCTGGTGCCAGTCGTCTCATTCCTTTCCTAAACTTAAAAAAATATCACTTCTGCTCAGAGACACAGACACAAAGCTTGTGTTTTTGAGTGTGTCCAATGTGCTGCCTCAGAAACGGCGTACTGGTGTACGGGTGGGAAATGGAACAGATGCTCCCTTCTCAGCGCATTCAATATCCTCCATCTTTCACTCATTGCTTTCTGTCCATGAACACAACCAACAGTCAAATATTTAAACCTGATGCAATCACAGAGAATGTCTGCAATCACACCAACAGAATAACACAGATGGAAAAAAGAATGGCAAAAAGAGTAACATGACATCTGTGCAGTTATTATTGATGAAGCTCAGTGGCATTGGCTCGATTGTCAAGGAAGAGACTAATTGAATCATATCTCATTTCAGGATTTCGATACTAATTTGAAAGAAAAAAACAATCTTGATGGATAAATGTGTCACTATTTTATGATATCTACATTTACCTTATTAAAACAATTCCTGAGTAATCAAAACCTACTGCCATGATTTCTTTTTTTTATTATCTAACATCATACTTCAGGTTTGGCAAGTAAAAAGTATTATTTAAATATCTTTGTAAACACGTTTTCATAGAAATGTGTTTACCTTTTTTTGTTTGGCGGTGTTGTTGACTTGTATATGAAAAACTATACTGCCAAAACAAGAAGTAATCTAAAACAGGGGCTGCGTCCAGAGAGGTGAAGAAGAGAGTACAGGCAGTGAGCAGTGGCTTGTGAATAGTGTCCAGAGTGATTGGCGACAGAAGGGAAGGTTTAGGTGGGGGTGGTAATACCTGCTACGTTGAATGGTTTGGAAGCAATGGCCCTGACAAAAAGAGGTTCGCACAGCTGGAGGTGGTGCTTTCAAAGATGCTAACGTTTTTATTGGGAGTGACGAGGATGGAATGAGTATATTGGATTATAATTTATTGAGCTGATGCTTTTCTCCAAACAACTGTCGTAGCAAGTTAAAATCAGCTGCTGTCTAGAGAAAATGATGAGTTATAAATATGCAAAGAAACACAATATCGATATCAAGTATTTTGAGATCTTCGTTTTAATGCTTGCAAGCATGACGACTCGTTCTGAGTGCGTCCTGTTCTGTGTGTTACAGCCACTCTTATAGGGAAACATCAAAGATCATTTACATGGCAACAACAACAACATGTGATCCAGGATGGTCGCAGCCCCCCCCCCCCTAGAGCAAATGTCTTCCTTTGTCCCTGTCCTACCTGTAGTGTCATAAAACCCTTTGTGAACACATCTGTTATCACACATCCATTTACATGCCATTCCCAGGATACAGCAGTTACATTTCATTAGGATTACACTGTATTAAGCTTTAATACCATAATTGCCACACAACTTACAACTTGTTTATTGATTATTAGTTGTATGTATCTTGTAGGATAGACGGACAGCTCAGATAGCATAGGAGAGACTCTGGGTATATGAGGAGAAGGAAACATTTGACATTTGTTCTTAATGAGCAGGATTAATTAAAACTATGGCTACTGCTCTCAATGTGGTTATTGTTTTGCATCATAGAAAGTGCAACAGACTATACAGTAGTTGGCAGTTCAAGGTTATGGTATTGTGCCAAGTTATGAGTGCAAGAAGTGACGCTATACCAATCATGCAGGCACACAGCATTCACTGCACATTGGCTTTCAATGTTTATATTATGGACAGAGTCTTCTGAATGCTATAGAGTAGTTTCAAATTTCCTCTGTCATCTTCATGTCCACACTCCAAACCTTCGCTTCCCAAATGTATTTAACTTTTTTTCTTTTTGAAGTTCCTGCTCATCCGTCATCAGTATCTTTCCTTAAATTAAATCGTTTACAGCCCCTGGACCGTTCCAAATACTTCTACAAAATCAGTCCTTGTTCTTTCATCTGTAAATGTCATCCCCTTGCTTTTTTGTCTCCTGCCTCCCTGCAATCAGATCCTAACATCGTCTCTGCCACAAAATTGCAGAACTCAATCAGAGGCACTTTTCTGTTGAAATACCCGATGGATGTCTTTTTAAGCACCACAAAATCTCACACGAGCGCACCATAGAACAAGGCTCTTGATTCTCCATTTCATCTATATAGTGTCCATCATTTCCTAATGGCTGTTTGGAGCGCATTCTGTCAATGAAATGTGTCTGATAGTCTCTTTCTAAGATCAGATCTATCTGCGTCCCAAATTGTTCGTCCAAAGAATCTTGATTTTTGGTTTATGAAGACTTACAGTTTTGGCCAATTTCCTTTGCAGAGTGGCTACTGTGGGGGAAACTTCTGAAGCATTTGGAGACAGGACCCAGAGAGATACGAGGAGAGCTGGAGCTTTGATGGCAAACACTGACGGTTTATTTGGAGCTTCGGCCGGAGAATTCCCAAGACATGTCACGGGCCACGGTCTGACCACACGGTTAAGATGCCACAATCAATTCTGAAGAACCCTCCTGTAGCTCCAGGTTTGAACTAGTTCAGAGTGTAACAATCAACATTCTTCAATAGATAGACTAAACAGCTGAGGACACTGAATCACATTTGTTGTCGCTTATGGCTCGGAGTCATCTACACCCATAGACTGTATTATATAAAGTCTACACCCCGAGAAGGACGTGTTCCAGGTGTCCCACAACAATAACGATCTCTGACAGAGAGTTGCCCGGTCACAAACTGGTAAAAACAACAACTTGCTAGGGCAGCCCCTCCTTATGGGAGATATATCGGCTGCTCAAGGTTGGTCAGCTGCGTCACAGGGCAAAAGGTAAACATGTAGGGCGAAATTATTCCCTGACAACTACATTATCCAATCGCTTCATTATTTTTAAGTCATGTTTTTTTGAACTACTTGAAAGTACTCTTAGAGTTGAGATAACATGAATAACCTCTGGCTTGTCAGTACGGAATATGTGTGCAATTTCCCTGTGGCAGCTTTTTAAAAATAAAATCGAGCATCACACAACAATAAATTACTTCTTTCAAATTAAATTCCAGCCGGAAATCAAAATAGTCCTTTACGTGCCATTGTACATTCTTTATGTAACTGGGAGCATAGGGAGTTATGGAAATGCACTGATTGTCTGTGAATTATAAAACCAGCTATCCCAATAGGAGAAGTTGGGGTACTAATCAAATCTTTTAAACCCTACTTTTGCAAGTACAGAAACAGCTAGACACTGTTTAATGTAAATCTCAATCCATTTATAAATGTGTGATATATATATTCTTCATTTAATGTTACTTCTAGCACCAAAGGATTTTCGGTTCTGATTAATTCCCCCCCCTCGCTTTTCAAAACAGCTCCTTTTTGTTGTTTAAGAATTTGAGATCTAACTACTTAGGGAAATTCAGTCAACGTACTATAATGCCTGCAGGATATTTTCAGCCCCACACAAGACGGTTTATTAAATGAAGCAAAGGCCTGTTGAGAATTTCTACATAAGGGTTTGTATTTTTGGAGCTTGTGTTTACTTGCCCAAAATGATAAAAACTTTGGCATCCCATGACGGTGCAAGAGGGACATTGTCTTGCAAATACATCTCACTTGTGATGCCTCCTGGTTCTCACAACTGACAGAAAAAAAAGAAAAAAGACACACACTCATTCATAACTCAGGACAAGTTATAGCATCATGACATTACTCTGAAAACTTTATATAAACGCTTCAGCTTTCTCCACTTAGTTATCTCTCCGTTCTCTTCGGCTCAAGATCTTGGCAGAGAAGTGGGCGACAAGCAAGTGGAGAGGCGGGCATGTCAGAGCAGCATTAGTGCTGAAGTAACAAATCCTCCACTCACAGGGGGCCAAGAAGATGGCTGTTAGTGAGAGTGAGTGCGAGGGTCATGCCTGTGTGCTGGAGTTTCACAGCGGGCTTTAAAAGGCGACCCATCTGACAGGATGCCCTGGGGTCCTCACAGTGACAGATGCTCCGTAGCCAGTCAGAGTTCATCAGCACTCGTAGTTTCCACACCTGTTCGGTTTTTTCAAGGAGTGATACATCATTTAAATAAGAAATAAATTATTATTATTATTTTTGTATTATTATTATTTTTTTATTTTTTTATATTATTATTATTATTTTTTTTTTTCAGTTGAAGTATATTTAAAGTTCAGGGTAATCAACTGTTAAAAACATACTGTTCACATTTTTTTCTCCAATAAATGGATGTTTTCAAAGTCAATGAATAATCGCATTTAATAATCACAATTACAATTATTGACCCAAATAATCGAGATTATGATTTTCGCCATAATCGAGCAGCCCTAAAATACAGTATACTACAAAGAGTGTGATAAATCCTCGTAGAAAAGACAACCATTCATAAAAAGAATTGGGTGTTTTGTTTTTACACTCAAGGAGGAGTATCTAAATGATGCTGTTGGCTCCAAAACAGGGGCCAGGTGAGAGACGTAAAATGTACCCATAAATCTGCTGTTCCTCGAACAGTATTACTTGCTGTGGGGAAATGTTTGTCAGACTTCATTGCGTATTCAGACGTTTTTTCAACACACACTTTATTTTGCGTGGGAATAGCCATATAGGTTGAAACCATTGTTTTTAAGGCATGAAACCAGTCCTGGCAGTCAATAAAGGATTCCTGGGTCTTGTGTTTTTCCTTGCGTTTTCTTCCTCTCTTTTCACTTATAGACATTGTAAATCACCTGTTGATTTTTAAAAGCCTTTAAAAGCAGTTATTATCCGCCAGACATTGCAGTGGTGTAATGTTTACTAGAGTAGAGGTCAAAATGGCATGATAAGAGGAAACGTGAGGGTGTAGAATAGAGAATGAGGTTCATCGTCAGGCAGTAGAGGGCCAAGATTGGATCACTATCTTTATTATTTTACTTGATACATTTATAAAAGACCAAAAAAGACATTTAGAATAAGAAAAGCAAGCAGATGGCTACAGAAGGATGGTGGAAACTAAAATCAATAAAACCCAAGACCCAAAGGCAAAAAGAGGGGATTAGGAAATGGTTAAGGATGATGCATCCATTTCCTAAGCATTACATTAATAGACAGCTATTCTCTATTACAGCCTGTTCTATCTCACACTAGCAGTAACTAACGATTTTTCAAAACATGGCCATGGCTGAATAATGTTACTCATGTGCTGCTAACTTTATGAGGCAGAAAATCATTACGCATAATCAGTAATACATTTCGGCTTGTTATTTTATTCATATTGAGTTGGATTTAGTTTAAAAGGCTTTTAAGGTCATAGACACAGTGAAGTGCGCACTTTCCTTATTTATGAAATGAGTGTGCCTCCACCAGATATGTATGAGTGAGCAGCAGGTTATGATGATTTGTCTGTGTGTTGAACTGAATTTTACAAATGTTAATAAGGTGATGTTAAATTGTGATGGAGTTCATGAGATCAGCAGCAAAGATGGTGGCTTTGCACATTACAGCACTGCTCTTTCTGCCTCAGATACCGCTTTGGTTGAGCCCTGACAATGGAGAAACAATTCTTATTACTATTTCTGAGAATGTGGGGGAAAGTAGAGCATGAAGGAAGGGTGCGCTGTGACTTTGCCTTTTCTGTCACTTTGAACAGAGCTGTAGGCTGTTATCTGTCCAAAGAGACATCAGTCTGCTGGATATGTGACATGAAATTACCCACAATCCCCTTCTACCCTCCCATCAACTTGGCAGTTTCACAGCCCCCCCAAAGTTGCAGTATAATTTAGGTAGGGATTTTAAATGAAGCTGTGTGTGCTTGTGTTCACGTCTACTTGCAAATATGTGTGTGTGTGTGTGTGTGTGTGTGTGTGTGTGTTGTGTGTGTGTGTGTGTGTGTGTGTGTGTGCGTGTGCGTGTGTGAGAAGGAATTAGAAAAAGATAAATCGTATCTCAAGTTAAAAGGATTGACATTGAATGGAATGGAGCTTTCTTTCTGATGATAAAGACGGATAGGTGAAGCCCAAACACAAACGTTCTCCTGTTACAGCTTCATTTGCTAAGTTATTATAAAAAAGTTTGAGTGCAAGTTATTTCACAGTGAAGGTAAACTCTTAAAGTGTCTCATTAACAACTATATAAAACTCACCAACATTCTTCCTCTTATATTTCACCTTTTTTAACAGTAGATGACAACTTGTGGTATAATATTAGCCTGCTTTGCAAGACTAATTTGGCTTTGAAAATTGCCTCAAGGCTTTGCAATCATATTCCAGCTCACAAACCAGACACTGAAGCCTCTAAGGCTCTGCCAAAGGCCCTTACTAATGTATTTTGGTACTTGATCAAACTCATATATTCCTGAGGTAAGTTTTGAACACCTGGCTTAGTCCCCAGACTAAAGACAGGCCTCATCTACTTTCCATCTGCCTGGCTGTGCGGCCCAGATGTGCTGACCAGGAACAGTAATGAAGGCAAGGTAGAGAGAGCAGAACATGAGGACTAATGCAGAGTGGTATACAAGCTATCCAAAATAAATATATTTTTGAGAACATATCAAACATGTGTTTCGGGCCAAATGTCATATGCTGTTACAAAATATTTAGTTTTAGTTATACATACTTGGAAACTGGCCCATATTGTTTGTGTCAAAACTATTTTTCTTTTTAAATCTAAGTTCTGCCATTAGTTGATATAGAGATGAGCAAACCAATGTTCTCTGATAGGCCAGCATTCATTATCTGTTGTCACTGGTGATTTATTAGTCTAGCGGTCGGGGGTACTGGCAACCATATGTCTGCCCCTCCCTGCACACACAGGACCTGTCTAATAATGATGTTCGGATTCATCATCCAAAGAACCAATAAACACAACAAATGAACTATAAAAGATTATATATTTGTATTTTGTGCTACTCGACATTTTTACATGCTTTAACTTTTAAACTACAGGAAAGGAAAAACCCCAAAAAGCATACTAGTGCGCCTTTAGTGGTATCAACAGCAAGAGAGCTTTTCCTCTTTTGAACTCCCAGCTCTGCTCAACAAACATCACAAAAAGACTTTGTTTCAGGAAATAAAAACCTCTTAAAAGCAATTTGGGATGCCACTGGTGGGCGTTGTTGCCAGAACTCAAAGAGATTCCATTTGTCCATCAGTCATGGTGGTATTAGGATGAGCGAGAGAAAACCACTTTAGGTGTAATGCTGTCCATTAGCTGGTCGCTAATCTACATTTGCATTTCATTGTGTTGAGTGACTCATTATCTGGTTAGCGTCCTAATACCATGTGCACGATAAGATACACATCATCAGCTTTCAGCACATTTAATACCCCTGCTATATGCAATACATTTGCATAACACAACCCAACGGCACCTTGTTAATGTTTATCTTGATGTTCTGGTCAGTTGACAGTCTTTCCTTAAATAATTAGAGGATTAATTAGGTAGACACTTTAACGACTCCGCCTCGTGAATACATATTTACAGTGGCGAAAAGATGTCAGAGGC
The DNA here is from genome assembly GCF_000735185.1 of Notothenia coriiceps. Taxonomy (NCBI): domain Eukaryota; kingdom Metazoa; phylum Chordata; class Actinopteri; order Perciformes; family Nototheniidae; genus Notothenia; species Notothenia coriiceps. The sequence continues at coordinate 45,855 of NW_011333834.1, forward strand.
ATTGTGTGTGTGTGTGTGTGTGTGTGTGTGTGTGTGTGTGTGTGTGTGTTTGTCCGTCCATCTGTGCTGGGTGGTTCCCTGCTCTGTTGTAAATGTTATCTGTTCTGGCAGGGAGTCCATGTCAAGTGGTGTGAGGGTGAAGAGGGTGACGAAGAGGTTACGCTCTGTCCCTTGTCATCCCGCTCCAGGTCCCCTTCCTCTCCCCAGTAGCCTGCTGGGTCTCTGTGATTATGGACAGCTCAGGCATACTGGTACATAACATGAGATCGGGGCAGCCATGTTGGATCTTTTTCCTTACATGTAATAGCAACCCCTTGTAGGATTAGTAATGAAACAGGGACGTTCAGGGACATGGTTTTTTGTGAGCTCTTCCTTTTAAAGGCCACTGTTTCTTCAAAGGATGGTCCTCAGACAATAGGTTGATTTGTAACAGAAAAGAATAGAGTTGTGCCTGAACTCAAAGGTCTGTACTATAATATTACATTACATTACATTGCATTTAGCTGACGCTTTTACCCAAAGCGACTTACAGTAAGTACATTCGACCAGGAAGATACAACCTTGAAGAAAACAGAATCATATAAGTACATCAGGTTTCAAAGAGCCAAACATTTCAAGTGCTACTCAACTGGCTTTAGATAAGCCAGTCCTTTATTAGTATATAAGTGCTTTGTTAGTAATTCAATCGCTCGAAGTGGAGTCATAATATACTGCTGTATTCTGCTGTAGTGACTTGAGTTGTTGATCAAACAAAAAAAGTTAGGTGCCATGTGAGGGAAGTATAAGAAGAAGCAGCTTTTATTATTGTGGATTTGATTATTATTGTCAATGCATAGTTAATCTTTAAGCAGGAGTAATTTAAAGAAATAGTTTATAAATAAAGAAAAGTTCATGTTAAATTCTGACAACATTGTTACATATTATAGCCTCTTTCCTACAGTCACACTAAAAGACGACATGTCTTTCATTAGATCATTTAGCGCTCATTGATCTCATGATTACCATGTTAACTGGGCTGTCAGATTTGGCATCTGGCATCACTGATTCAGGCGGGGGGGAAGAAACTATGCTGGCAGGTCCACTTATCATGCATGGCAGGACAATCTCTATTGTCTTTCTCTGTCGGCTAGCCGGCTTAATTACGTGCTAAATATCTCTTCAAACAAACTCCTTTCCCAAAGTAATGCATACCTGTCCGGTCGTATTAAGTTCAGGCAGATTACATTTTGTATAGACACACACATATCTTTCAGATAGAAAGATCTGATTCTTTCTCCACATATCACCGCTGTTATTTGTGGTAAAATGACATGATGGATTAGTGGGTCAGGACTAAAAAAATAATCTGAGAGAACATTGGACATGATTTGAAGAGTGATTTTTTTGTCAAATTGTCAAAGTATGATATCATCCCCCAGATCCAGACGAAGTAGGAAACTGTTCTCATTCTGCACGTGTACACCAACAATGGTTTCATGATTATGAGACTATTTCAGGCAATCCAAAGCTCACATTTATTATGTTGTAAATCTCCAGCAAATTCTGCATCCTTTTTTTGTCACGCACAAAGAACTTGCATAGTAAATCATTTCTTCTAAAACATTTTCATGGGTCCTAATTATAATTAATATACTAATCAAAAGCCTTTCAGTATGATTAGAAAACAAAGAAGTAAAGTAGGTATGATATTGATAAAAAATAAACATAAAACTATAAAGGACTCAATAAGTTTTTGCCACACTAACATAATGCTTACCCACAACAATAACTTCACTTTACATTAGATTATAAAGCCGTCAAAATGAAACTGTCGTGGTGGGCGGCAAATATAAATTTGTATTTATTGAGAGTATACTTTGTTAATTAGTGACTATAGGTTCTAGGTAACACTCAGTGACAGATATCCACTAACCAAAGAAAAGTAATCCAGCCCTTCCTCAAATGTTTCCTTCAAAATGTCTCCCTTAAGGTCTTTGCTTGATTTTCAACGTGAAGGTTAAGATATGGTAGAACAATGAAACATAGAGCCCCGACCCGAAGCAGAGACCCAGGTAACAGATGGGATTGATTGATTTTAGACATAACTCTAATAGCCAAGTCCAAGGTCATTGAACCTAGAGTCTACCTGTGAAGGGTTAAAGAGGATAAATGACGTCCTATCCATATAGATCTGCAACTTAATACATAGTTCTTATATTACTTACTGTACATATATGAAGACATCACAAAAACAAAACCCTTTACCCTAAGGTTCTTCCTGTGGCAAACCAACTCTCTTCATTTACTATGTTTAACAGCTGTGTATCCCCCTCCCTTGTTCATATCAGAATCCGTCCCGCTGACACTGATCAATGGCAGTGCCAACGTGGGAAATGGAGAGAACAACAGAGGTATTGACAGCACAAGTGTATTTCACAGGAAGCCTTTCAGTACAGTCACACTTTGAACCGCTGTGCTGTTGGCCTGTCAAAACTTGACTTACTTCATCCATTTCTCATTTTCCCTTACCCACCACTCTTCCTTTCTGTGTGATTAACAGTAATGTGCCTACATTGGAGTGCTTCTCTATCATAAATGGAGGCAGTCATTACAGCCACCAACATCCATCATCTATATTGCATGCAGTTGTGTTTTGAATTAAAAAATGTCTTTGCTGTCCAGCCACATTAAACACGTGTAACTTAAGACATGCATGTAAAGAGAGCAAAGGCAATCCTTTAAAGATTGGTCCAAAATACTCAAACAAGGTTCTCAGATTTTGTTTCCTGGCTACATTAACAGTTTATAAATCTAGCCCAGCAAAGCATCTTATCATTGAAACATGATTTTAAAGTTGATCATTTAAAGATGAACTATAACACCCCTTCAATCAGGAGAGACGTGATGTATGAAATACATGTTTATTATCGGGTCACATTATATAAATGAAACATAATGATGACAGTTTATAACAAGTGAATGAAATGGTGTTTGGCGATTAGGACCAGGTTTTGTAGGATGTCATTCGGGAAGGGAAGAACCGTTTCCGATGAACCCCCAACAGAAGTGAAAGTATGAAGTACTGAACGTGATGAAATCTTACCTTGTGGGATGCAGTGGAAATCTATGGATGAAATGAGAGTTAATACATGTGGGATTTAAACATGCGGATGCCTCCCAGGCATCCTCCCTGGACGTACAGGGCTTCCTGGACTG
>NW_011333835.1:0-4861 GCF_000735185.1 Notothenia coriiceps
AATTATAACTCACAATGAAAATTGTTCAGGAAAGTGGGTATAGAGTAGACATGTAGAACTAGATAAGCTTATGATAAGCCAGCCTTGTCTACTTATTAAGGAAAAGTGGGTGGTTCTTTTTAATGAACAGTAGCTTCTCTGCTTTATCAGCCATAAGTCTGTTCCTCTTCTCATCAAGCACATGAGAGGCAGCGCTGAACAGTCTCTCGCTGTCAGTGCTTGTGATTTGATCTTACTCCGCATATTTGTCCGGGTTTTTGATTTCAAGTGGTGGAGTAATCCCGAAGTGGTGAAAGTCTTTGCAGTTACACCCCCTCGAGAAATGTCAGCTGAACACGTTTTACAAATCGCAATCCGCGCCTCTTTCTCTGATATTTTTAAATATCTCCAAGCGGCAGACATGTTGGCTGTGAGCCAGCCGCGAGCATGGTCGCGCGCCGTGCTTGTCGCCGCGTTTTGATTACGTCATCACAACAACACGTTAGCTTACCAACGTAACCCTGTTCTCTGACATTCGGTGATATTTTTTCGGTGCTAGAACCCTTTCGGCCGAAAGCCGAAAGGGCCTTTTTAACCATTTTCGGCCGATAATTTTCGGCGGCAGAATATTCGGTGCATCCCTAGTAAGGACCTTAACTGTAAAGGAAATGATAAAAACTACATGTGGTGCACAAAAGTTGTTTTGGCAAATGAACAGTGATCGATTTATTTGCAGAGAAATTTTAGCTGTTTGACTGAAGATGGTTATAATATTGATTTAAAAGGATCTGACTGTTAAGTTTTGTATTTTTTGACTCTACTTGACAGACTCGTGTAACAAAGGAAAAAAAATATGCTTAAAGAGCACCATTATTATTTTACCCACTATATTTTATGATTTATTATTTATAATTTCAGGAAAAATTGTCAAAAATAAATAAAAAAAGATTTTTTTTATTGGTTTATACTTGATTTGGACACACTACGACTTAACTACATCAAAAATACATCACTCATTCCAACAAGACTGGTCCCATTTGTGTTTGCTGTTTAACCAAAACATTTTGAAAGGCTATCATGACCTTGATTCATACAGGAATGAAGAAACATTTATAGAGATGTTTTAGTATGACAAATAAAAAATGTCGCTCCCTAAAAGAAAACTGAAAGCAGCCCAAGAAAGTTCTTGAGAGGTGTTTGCAGACAAAGCATGGTAAAGACATATTTCAGAGGCTTTTGAATAGGCATGAAAATACATTTTTCACAGACAAATGTTTTCTCTTAACTTCTTTTGAATGCCTTTCCACGCGTCAAGTCTAGCTATCCTTTCTTCTGTTAAAGGCTTGACACAGAAAGGTGTTCTGGTTTTCTTTCTCAAACTTTGACAATGCTTTTGACTGCAGCCAGTAACACTTTCTCTGCTTTTCCAAAGTACTTCAGGGATAATAGGCGCTTTCACACCAAGTACTTTTCCCAGGAATAGTTCCCAGAACTTTTATTTCCTGGAACTATCTAGTAAATCACGTTCACACCGGAATAAGTCCCTGAGGGAGCAGCTGACGTCACGTCTTATTCTGCTTTGGGTTTACTGGCAGGCCGCCAAAAAACTTCACGGCGTATACTGCCACCCGAAGTCCCCAGCCGGAAGTCCCCGGAGTTGGGGACTGGGAAGACTCCCAGCAGCTTCTACTGAAGCCTTCCGAGTAAATCGGAAGCGCAGACACCTCCTCATCACTCCACCGCTCCCATGTTTTCTTTTGTGTTGCCATAAATTAGTCTCTTTCCATTGGAGCGCTGGGCTAATGCTAATGTTAATAATGCTAATGCAAGCAAATAAAATTGGGGGCTTCACAAAAACCTTTCAGAGTTTTACAGGGCGTGGTTTGCAATTCGCCCAGCCAATCAGAAATTGGAACCTTTTTCTCCCCAGGAAAGTCCTTGCTCTCTAGCAGGGACTAAAAAGGGGCAAAATGTTCTACTTCCAGATCTTTTTGGTGTGAACGCAAAATCCCTGGAGCTATCCAAACTATTCCTGGGAAAAGTACTCTCCTAGTTTCTCAAATGCACTTGTTTGTAACTTTTGATGCCTTGTGGAGTTTCTAAAAGAACACTCGGTAAAACGATGCTCCCCATTGCGTCTGGTCTTTTCCAAGATTTCTAACAGCCTCGTCTTTCTGCACTGTCAGATTGAGCTATGCTGGTCGCCAGGCGACCGCTTGATATATGGTGTCATTGTTCATTGTGTGCATGAGTCACCTGTAAGCCAGTAGCTGATAACAAACTAATGACACGGCAAAACAGGAAACAGCCACCTACAGTGCAGCAATATGTGCAGCGCCGCAGCATCTTGAGTCTTTTTTCGTTCTCATACGTACACACACACCCACACACACACCCACACACACACACACACACACACACACACACACTTTGTTGTGCATGTTATTCTGGAATGATTAATTAGATGTCCCAGAATAAGTGAGAAAGCAAAGCTTATCGCAAAAGTGTATTCGTATTCTTACCTCTTCTGTTTCGGGCTGCAATTTACTATCATTTTCAGTATGGATTAACCTTGTTTGTTTGCTTTTTTTGGTCAAATATTTGATGGATCAAGTAACTTTTTCTAATTTAAATGGTTTATAAGTAGATTAATTCATACTCAGTTCTGGGTATGCTTATTTCATTGGCTTGTTCCTGTATTTGGCTCAATGACAAAAGCGTTTATGAAATCCGTCCTAAAGTAGAAAATGCACATATTTTGGAACTATTGTTAAAGCTAAAACAAGGAACATGAATTCATTAGCAAGACTGTCGATCATTTCTGTCGACAAACTAATCCATGCGGTTCCAGGGCCAGTTCGGAGCTAGAGACTGAAAAGCACAGTTTTTTCCTGAGTTGCAGCGGAGCCGCCTATAAGCTCCGGAATCCGGTTAGTTTCAAGCACCAACAAATTGAGAGATTAACCTGAGCTAAGAGTTAAAGGCGAGTACGGCAAATAAAAGTTGTAACAAGCAGTAGCGCTGAGCAAAGTGACTAGAACGCAACCACACACTTATAAAAAAAAAACACACTTTATAAAGTCAGGCAACACTAACCAGGCTTCGTGTGATTCTGTTTATTTGTACCTTACTTTGACCATCCGTTCACTGTTATTGATCATTGTGGAGAGCAGGCAGATGTTTTGTTTTGTATTATAGCAGCTATCGGATGGAATCAATACATGGGCTGCACAGGTTGTCATGTCCGACTATCACAAGTAGAATCATAATGAAAAATACGCCGGTAAAATGTTCCTGTAGAAAACGGCTTATGCCACAATAGGATAGCAACAACAAGTAGTACAGCAGCAGCACCAGTCGGGCTCTGGGCGGTGTGAACCAAACAGTGGCCAAAAAGAAAAACCGGTTCCGAATCCAAACCAGAAAAGCTCTAGCACGGAGCTAGAACGGGAACCGTGTTAGTGTGAAAGTGGCATGATAGGGATTGAATGAGTTTAAGGACATCCAGCATAAAGCCATCTTATCTCACATGCTGAGATGAACATGCTGCGTACTATAAAGCCCCCTACAAATTAAATGTATTATCATTATCTGGCAAAGTCTGGGTAACAGCTAATCTGGTTAAAAGGAGACAAAACCTATGCAGTGAATTAAAGGGATTAATTTCTCATTAATCTGTTTTTGCTGGGTTAACTGAGTGATGGAAGATGGAGCAGCATGGGACGAGAAGATTAGAAGCGTCGGGAGGAGACTGAAAGAGTAGCGGTGGTGTGGTGTGGTGTGGTGTGGAAATTGGGGGGAATAGACAAAACTACAATTGCTTTGTCTGTCCTGACAAAGTATGGACCAGGTTACACCTAGCTGCCACAAGCATCTTTTTAACACCAAAACGTCTTGAGTTCACTTATAGTTATATGGCAGTATTGTGGTCTTTTTAAAAGAAATCAAACTTTTTATGCAATCAGACAAGCGAGACTGGCACTTGCTCCATACTGCAATGATAAAGTAGGCTGTAGATGCAATATTATTAGAATTATAATGTAATATCATGACAGAATTCTGTACATTCTAATTTATAAGTCTATAAAATGTCAAGACTAATGAATTCTGAATTAATCCTTGTCATTATATGACCAACATTTCACCGATAGTTAATATACATTAGGCGTGTTGAAATATTTGTTTTTAATGAATCTGCTCATTTTATTGCTGTAACAATCAAATATTTGCTTTTTTTACGAGATTAAAAAGCACACATTATTCTCACCAGCACCTCATTTATTGTTCATTGATCATTAAACAGAGTAATTGTTTCAGCAGTGTGACAAGATACGTTTGCAGTATTTTTCATTAAATCATGAATTTAACTGTTTGGCCAAAACACTGACGAAATTCAAAAGAAAATTTACAAGCTAGGACTTCATTAATCCATCATGGTAAGTTATCCCTGCTGGGATCCATCAAGTGAGACACCAATATATCCTGTGACAGCTACATTTGAGTAATTGCATGGTTCTGAGTGCCTCTGAGTACACACAGTTAGGCCCCGGCCACACGAGGACGCATACGGCTAAACGCATAGGATTAACGCAAACGCAATCGAAAAAAAAGCTTCCGTCCACACGCAATGTTCACCGGATAGTGTCTGTCCACACGAGACAGCTCCGTTTAGCTCCCACCGATGGAGAAGCTGCAGTACATATGCAGGAGCCTTTACGTGGCGCTGTAACTTCCTGTGTTAAAGTTTAAATCTTCCGAACAAAATTATAAAAGTGCCAGTCAAAGGTCTTCTTTGTTATTTATTGAGCTTTAAAACAAATGAATAACGACTCTATATAATATAATAATAAAATACATGGAGCCTCTCTTTTTCCTCCCTCTC
>NW_011333836.1:0-3562 GCF_000735185.1 Notothenia coriiceps
AGTGCCTGTTAGAGAAGTGGGACTATCCTGGGGAGAAACAGTACCAATTTCTGCTTGGCTGGGCAAATTGCAAACCACGCCCGGTAAAACTCTGAAAAGTTTTGTGAAGCCGCCATTGTATTTGATTTTATTATCCTCGCATTAGCATTATTAGCATTAGCCCAGCGCAGAAACGCAGAGAGACTAACTTATGGCAACACAAAAGAAAACATGGGAGCGGTGGAGATGAGGAGGTGTCGGCGTTCTGGCGATTTACTCGGAAGGCTTCAGTCCCCAACTCCGGGGACTTCCGGCCGGGGACTTCGGGTGGCAGTATACGCCGTGAAGTTGTTTGCGGCCTGCCAGTAAACCCAAAGCAGAAGAAGAAGAAGTGACGTCAGCGGCTTCATTTGCCTAATCCATTCCCAGGAACTCATTGCGGTGTGAACGCGATCTGCTTTAGTTTATCAGAACTAAAAGAGTTCCCATGAACTAAGTTCTCATTAACTATTGTGGGAAAATAACTTGGTGTTAACGCCCCTAAGGACATCAGGGTTGCCTGAAGGACTTGACAAAGTTCCTCCAGAGATAAAGAAGGAATCCGTTTTTATGGGCTGACTAGTCTGTCACATCACCAGTGCATTGACTTTAATTGAGCAAAAGTTGTACGTTGTTTCCCTTAATATAGCAGGGACATGCTATCAAGCTACCTCAATCAGATTACCAGTGCTAATGCTACCATGCTAGGTTTAGTGGTGAAGTACTTTTGTTTAGTTCTCACCTATGAGGGAGTTGAGGGAGGAATAGGAGGAGACCCGTCTCATTTTGTCGATGGTCTCAAAGGAGAGGATGTACTCGTCGTTGTCGGGGCTCCCCAGGGTGCTGCTGGCGCTGCTGCTGGTGCTCAGGTTACCAGGAGAGAAGGCTGCTGGTCCGCCTGAACCAAAGGAAAACACACAACTGTTACCCTCAAATCTGAAATATCACAAGCACCATAACTGTAATACGTGAAAAATAGGAAGAGGCTATCATTTTGTTTAGAAAGCACTTTAACTGCTGTAATAGAGCTGTATAAATAAAGTGTATTACTTTTATTATTGTCGTAAAAATACAATATTTAAATCTACATTTGATAAGGTGTGAGGTGAGTAAACAGATCTTGCAGGCTACATGGCGACACCATAATTTTCCCATTATTTAATTTCAGGCGTCGGGCTCAGTCGTCTCCTGCTGTAACTCTTCTGATCACCAAACATTACTATGGCTCATGAAAACCAATGACGTCATGCGTCCTCACAGCAGGTTCAAACGTGGAAATGGAAATTGGTTATGTGTGGAAATACGATCGGCAGTTATTGATGATAAACACGGCTGCATACTTGAATAAAGGGAAATTAGAAACCCTGTCAACTGTGGGGTACCAAGTGCCACTGATTTAATACCACTATGGGCTCACGCATTACTCAGACTGGCAGTGGGAGACAGAAAAGAGTGGGGGGGGCTTCAGCTGTCTGTCTCAGCAGTGACACAACAGGAGGTTAAAGTGACGGCAGGCCATGTGTTCACAAAGCTGTGGACATGGATGAGGATGACACGACGCGGCTGAAATGTTCACTTTACTTGCCGTTAGGATCATTTGAACAGTTATTCTAATTATTAATTGTTATTTAATATTTCAGAAAAAAATAGTTTTATTGTTATTTTCTGATGGTTAAACTTCCTTATTTTCAACATTTCACCAGATATAAGACTTGCAAAAGTGCACTTTCTTGCCGATAGTTATCTTAAAGTCACATGTATTTTGTTTAAATTGTATTATATTTCTTACTTGCGTGTAAAGCCTGTTAACAAGCTGCTCTAACAAAAACATTTAGAATTTGTGATCAATAGATTATGTTTAATTATATTTATTTGTAATGTATTCTATTGTTTCCTGAGCTCCTCCTGACAGCCAGCTGTGTTATAAGATAATATGAGTATGCTTGAAAACAAACGGCTGTGATTGGTTGAATCATTCTGATTCTGGCTCCTACAGACGCTTTCTATATTCACCACCTCTGTAAGTGTGTTTGCCAAACTGGGTACCATTCTGATCCATCATGGGGGGGTTTGAAAGGCAAACAAAATGCAACTAAACACCACTGTAACCTAGCAAACTGCAATATCCCTAAACACAATGGCATGTGGCGAATGGAAAAAGTTCTCTCATGGGAAATGAATAATAACCTTTTTATTCATTTTCACAAACTTGATTGTTTGATGTGGATTTAGTTTGAATTACAGAATTGTGAAAAATAAATATTACTTTGTCAATAAATGATTCTCAGTAAGAAATGGTAATTGCTTTGGAGGTGTAAGGCATCTACAGGGAAACCACATGATACTATTTAACAGCTCAGTGAACTGGCCTCAGTAACCATGGTGACGGATGTTCACTGCTCATGGCTCTGTACTTTCTGAACCCATCTCAACAGGCCTGCAGTTCAGCACCACGAACAGCTCCCAGTCCTACAGCAGCTCAGAGCTCTGTGCATCTGCCCGACTTTCTTTTAAATCTATGATTAAATATAATGTGCATGAAGAAAGGCCCGGACACACCAAGCTGACACCAAAGAACTGACACAGATGGAGCCCCGACTATTGCGTCGCCTCACGTCTCCTGCGTTTTGGTCATGTGTCGCACTGGAAAACACTGCAAAGACTTCAGCCGACGGCCAAGAAGCACATACGAAAGAAAGACTCATCCATTGCTTTGTACATTTTGGAACTCCTGTTAAGATCTTACATTTTCTGAAGTGAGAATTAGTAGGAATCTTTTTGGGAAAGGGTCGAAAATCTCTACTTATAAGGGAGCAACATGCTGGAGGCAAACATGTTGATAAAGCTTATTAAAAGACTACATTTCTGGATCAATTCTGGCATTTAGCCATCACACCATATTTGTAAGCCATTGAGGACAAGGATGATGAGAATGAGTTTCTTGCATGTGAGAGCTGGATTGTAAGAGCTTCAAAAACACCAGGACCTGGGCTGTTATCTGTGCTCAGCTGCTGGTGAAAGCTCTTATTCATGCTTACTGAGTGTCATGGGAATAATAGAATAAAGAGGAAATCCTTTCTGTCACTGAGCTGAGTAAACCTCCTCCTTTGTCTTCAGTCCTCCTACAGATTCAACCAGCGTTTCCGCCAGGGGGGGGCGTCTTGCCGTCATTTGACGCCCTTATTCAGCTCGGGACGCCCTGAAATCGAGCCGAGGGCGTCCAAAAATATTAATAATTCGAGAGAAGATCGAGAATTTTTATCGCTTGAAATGAAGAAAAGGAAAAAGGACAAGGACATCCCTCTGTTGGAGGGGCAAAGGAGTCTGGTGGGATTCTTTTCTGAGTATTGAGGATCGTTTCCCCGACATCGAAGGTGCCTGCTGCAGGACAACACGGAACGTGCGCGATTCGGACGCGATGAGCGGTGCTAGTTGAGCTGCGAGCACCAGAGCCTCGCAGCGGCGAAACTGAGGCTCCGTGGTAAACTGTGGTAACATGAAGAGCCGTTTGGGAGCCGAAACAGCCGGAGCCAAATGATCCGGC
>NW_011333837.1:0-3982 GCF_000735185.1 Notothenia coriiceps
CACACACACACACACACACACACACACACACACACACACACACACACACACACACACACACACACACACACACACCCAGTCTGCTCTGATTGGTTAGCTGGCAGGCTCTATTGTGATTGGTCAACAGCTTAGAGATGTCCCGCCCCTAGCCTATCACCTATGTGTTGGAGCGCTAGCCAAAAGAAAGTGTTACATAGTGATGTCACTATGCTCAGGAAGTAAACAAAATAATCCAATGGAGGCGTTTCAGGCAGGGGGGGAGAGTGTGGGAGAAAAACTCTGTTTGGAAGGAACTTTGGGATTTTAGTCTTTGCAGACCATTTACATGCACAAAAAAACCTATACAGTATAACACACTACAGGAAAGGAAAACCCTCAAAAGGCATAACAGGGCTTCTTTGAGTTACATTTTGTTATTGTTACATATAAAAGTAGACTCAAAAAGTACAATATTGTCTTCCAAAATGTAGAAGTATCAAGTAGCATAAAAGGAAAGTCCAGTAGCAACTGCAAACAAACTAAACTATACAACTACACAAAAGTGATTTTGTGTACTGTCTTGAAAGATATTATCATATATTACAAGATGGAGAACAACTTGTTTACTTGCAAAACTAATTGGGTCATCTCACCAGAAAGCATTGCAATACTAGTGGGATTGGACCAGCAGACTACTGCCACTCAATATCACAGAGGGATTGATAACTGGGGTAAACTAGCTCCAATGACGGCGACGTTATTGCTTACGATAGCATTTATTTTAACCAAAAACAGTGAGTGCATGGCTACACGATCAAATACAGTTTGCTCATCTCAGCCCCAATCACTGCCACCTGTACTGGTGAGATCACTTATAAACCCTGTTGCACCAATACGCCATGCAGAGGTCAACATAATGACACACAACAAATAATAACACAATATAATCCTGCCACCGGGCTCCGCTTCTTTGTGCAACATGGGCACATTTCTACCATTGGATTCTCCTATTTACTATTATTTAAGTTTCAGGTTGGAGGATTAGTAAATGGGTTTACGTCTGAGGTGTCAGCTCTCCTTACTCACGCATCCCAGACACACGCACTGTTCTCAAACTGGGAATAAACCCAATGGATAAAATGGAATGGAAATAAAATGATTAATTTCACGAACAAAGAGCTTTTACAATCATACACTTTTAAAGAAAAAGCTGAGATTCAAAGCAGCTGTATGTTTAGCTTACTTGCAGCGAGTCCTTTCAGATGTGTCTTCAATAGATCTTCTTGTGTGTCTGATCAGATTCTGCACTTGTCTTTCTCCAAAGTCTTGATCTTGGGGTCCACTGACATGCACCGTCTCCCCCTAAAGAGGTTTATCCATGTGTGGCTCCACACTGTCCACGGGACATCCTGTCACCGGGCCCCGCTTCTTTGTCCTCCGTCCTTTAGTCCCTCCACACCCGAGAACCCAGGGCTTTGAGAGGCAATCCGAGCCAAGGAAAAACCAGGTTACGCTTTCTTGAGAAAAAAGGTCATTAATGTAAAGTGCCGTAATCCAGGGACTGTTTTGTCTGCACCACGCTCGTAGAAGAAAAAAGAAAAAAGGCTCATCCAGGATTGTCCATGCACTGGATTAGCTGCTAATCCCTTATGTCTTCCCTCCCTCTCTGACTCCCTCACTTGCTTCTTCAATCCACTTAGTTTCCCGGTGGGTTTCCAGGTAGGGGGGCTCCGGTGTTTTCATTCAGTGCAGCCAGCTAGAAGAAGAGACAGACAGAAAGAAAGGGAGAGAGATGTGAGTTACACACTGCTCCAAACACTGAAAGCAGGAGTGTTCAGGCGCACGTAAAAGTGTCGGGGAACTAAGAGTTTGGATTGATGGATGCTGGGAATCTCTTTCTCTTTCCCTCTTGCTTTCTCTTTGCGAGGAATTGGTTAGCTTGAGAAATAAAACATGAGTACAACGGGAACTTTGAAGACTCTTTTGTGTACATACTTTGTCTGACTCAAATGATTGATCACTCATTTCAGGACAAACACTTTGCATTATTCCCTTCCTGACACCCCTATCTTCAGAGATGACTGTATAGGGAACCAATCAAAAGCTGACTGTGTTTTTACTGTAGAGTCCTTAGATGCAGTCAACATTCATTTCCTTATAATAAGTTAAAACACTTTTCTATTGCCATTTAAATGTTGTTTTCTTTCGAGCACATATTATACACATTGGCTGTTTTTCTCATCTGGTTTGGAAATGCTGGTTAAAAAAAAAAAATGTAAGGCCAATATACAGTATGTCATCTTGGATGGAGAAATAATTTATTTGCCTTTTTAAAGACAAAAAAATTAATTATGAAAAAATAATCGAGACAATTTGCTCATAAAATGTCATAATAAAAATCTAAAATTATTATTTGATATTAGGAAAAATGCGAAATAAGCATTGCACTGAGCTGCTGAGAGATCTAACTCAGATTATTAAACAACAGAAATCCAATCAGGTGTTTCCTCGGCCCCCTAAAGGCCTATCTGTTTTTTTCTGTCTAGAATCTTATCAAATTATTTCTGTTTACTAAATAAATGACTCCAAGGCAAAGCCAGCACTGGTAAGCTGGGAACATGTGACCTCTCCAGACTGCAGACATGTTGGATTAATGTCGTAGGAATCAAGGTGAGGCTGCCACTCTTACTGGGCACTGATTACCTTCCCTAAATCTTTAACTAATCCCACTTTTTTTAACAGGGCAAATGTTCAAGGGTGGCCTTCAACAATAGCGTCCATTGCTGTAAGCTACAATAAGGAAGGAGGGAAAATTAAAGTGAGGGTGTGGCTAATCAACATGAATTTAGGAAAGGTGGATTTTAGACGTTGCCTGACAACTTCTGATCCTTTAGCTCCGTTACATTTAGCTGAAGGGAGTGATTAGTGTGGGTCACGAAGAGGTGAGAGGCAGATGAACATTAGCAACAGACGCAAACAGATCATCCTAACACCAAGCTTTGAAACAATCCCATCGGAAAGATTCATCCAGTGATTGATTAATATCTTTAGATGTCATTTTCCCTCTAAAATCTCTAACTAGAACTCCTTCATCTGTCATTATGCTGCTGCTTTTCAGCTTTCTCACGTTAAATTCGCAGCTTTTCATTGGGTAATTAACATGTTTCCTCCTGCTTTTAAAGCTGCCAATTTCGTTTACTCCCATATCAGCCTTTTATACGGTTTCCTTCATGGTTTCGTGAGCAATAAACGCAGCTCAACTGAAATTAAGTGTAAAAAGCAGCACAGAAATGTAATTTGGGAAGTTCATTGAGAGAAATTAGTGCGATTTAGACACCACTTAGAGGCTGCTAAACGTGTTATTTAGACGTTAATTGTACCTGCAGACATCCATAAACTGCGTGAAATGCCTGCAGACCGACCAAAGGGGGGTTAAAAAGTAAAATGGGAACAGATTGCAACGAGGAGAGCCGACCTGACGCCGTCTATTATGGCCATCAAATAAAAAGGATCTAAGGACGCTGATGAGAAACACATTTTACCTCCTGGATTTATGTGTGTTTTTCTCCCTGTCGTCTATTTTCAGCTCTTCCTTCAATAAATCATCCTGTTTTTTTTAGGTCCCTTCTTTTCCCTGTTTCACAAACACACACACACATACTGTCTCTGCCACTCAAGCTTGGTGCGAGCAGATTTAGTGCGTAAGTGAAACATCTGGAGCCACAAATCGCAGAGCTGGGTTCGGACGACATTTGAGGCAGCATTCATTCACAATTGCTCGGAGAAAGATTTGTTTGTTCGCTTGAACATGGTCTCAGTTCCTTACCAAACTACATTTACTCAAGTACTGTACTTAAAGGGGCCCTATATATGCTTTTTCTCTTTCCTGTAGTGTGTTATATCGTTTGTGTGCATGTAAATGGTCCTCCTCTGCCTAAACGCCTCAAATGGACTCCTTTGTTTACTTCAGGAACATACACACACACACACACACACACACACA
>NW_011333838.1:0-3528 GCF_000735185.1 Notothenia coriiceps
TCCTTCTGTCTCTTTCCTTTATGAAGTGCTTGTTTTTCTGTTGTAACAGACTCAGATCTTTGACCTACATCAGTGCTGCAGGTTATCTGTCCTTCAGCTGGAAATTGATTGATTCTGTTAAATGCTATAACCCTCTATTAAATAACACAACTTTGTTTTAAACTTGTATTTGTTCATTTCTTACCAGAAGGTGATTAAGTGTGTGATTTGCACCACATGCAGGATGTTGCACACGTTCATGTCTCTCTGTGTCTCTGCTAGATCTTCCACGACGTTGCCTACAAGGCGAAGGACCGGACGGACCTGCTGTCGGGGATCGATGAGTTCCTGGATCAGGTGACCGTCCTCCCGCCGGGGGAATGGGACCCCAGCATCCGCATCGAGCCCCCGAAGAGCGTCCCCTCCCAGGTGAGACCGGTGTCTTCCCATTTCGCCCCTTCTCGTTTCGCCCCTTCCCAATTCGCCACTTCGCCCATTTCGCCCCTTTTTTACATTAGGCCACATATACGAAATGATACTTGTTTTTCTTGGTCGTGGGTTTTAGGGTTAGGGTTATGGTTAGGATTTATAGATCTAATGATGCATCCCATGAAGCATTGCATGAAGGCTGTTGTTGGGGCTTCATGGGAAGGGGCGAAAGGGGAATAAACCGGTGAGACCGCATTCAATTCAAACTCATCTCTGAACCCCACCATGTTCTGAACAGACAATATTCATTGGTACCGTCGAATCGGGGATACAGGGTCCCACGAAGTCAGACTGAAGCTCTCCTGTGTGCACCGATCAATCCTCACGTTAAATACAGAGTTTCATCCCAGATCTAATGTATGTTAGAGGGTCTTGAACATGTGTCTCTTCAGTGATCGTGATGTTATCTCAAATATCTGTTTCCCTTGAACTGTGTTTTAATATTTGTCCTTGTTTGATGTTGCAAATGGAGCTGCTGTGATGCAAGTACAATCAGACTTGATCTGACATTCATTACTCGGACAAATAAGGCCTTAAATGGTATCAACATGTGTTAACTTAATCAACTTCGATATGGTAAGTTAATATTCAAATCATGGGTAGTTCTTTAAAGGGTAAAGACATAGACGGAAGAAACTTTTTTTTTTCTGGTAGGTTATTTGCCAAAGCTGGAAACTAATTATGGCATTTAGGCTACCAGATGTAGACCTTTTTAATTTAATATTAAGGCCAACTTCTCAGACTGTATATCGACGTATTTTACCGCCAATCACAGGAGTGTTGTGTATTAGAAGTGTTGAGAAATGTTTCTATGGATACCTGCAATTCCTGAAGGCAACGTGACTACGGAAGACCTGTCACTCATGATTCCAAGCCCCTCTCTGCTAAGCCCCGCCCTCCACGAAACATCACGGCCAAAAGTCTAAAAGCGAGAAAAAGTTGAATCTGAAAGCATAAAATCTGCTTGTGAAAAAAAGCATGATTCAAGTATCAAAATATAAATAAAAGTTAAATGTGAAAAAATATGATTTAATCAAAGAAATTGCTAAATGGATTTGTTTATGTTTAACTTGAAAAAACGTTTCAAATACTTGCTTTAGTTTGAATTCATCATTGTATTTTCCAACTTTTGACACAGATTTAGCTCCATATAAAATAAAACATCAGACCAGAACATTGTAGAATACTCTCAGTGATAAATCAAATGGTTTCTTCTTGTACATTTCAGAAAGCTGAGCATATTCAATATCAACTTTAAATCTCTTCCTGCAGGAGAAGAGGAAGTTGCCGTCGGCGCAGAATGGCTCCGCCCACAACTGTGACATCATCAAGGAGTCGGAGCATCAGGCGGGGCCAGAGCTGCAGAGGACGGGCCGGTGTGCAACAAATACCTTTTAACACGTCTATAGCCTATGTACTCTATGTAGTTTAAAAATGACAGAAAAGCATAAACATACCGCCTATGATTTATGTATGTTTAAGTGTTAATATTACAAAGATGGTAAAAGGTATCAATATAATCTTTGCTTTATGGCATGCTTTGCCTCTCTGTGAACATCTAGTCCACATTTGGTGACATTCTGATCCTTATTTATGGAGATACATCGGGATAAAGCCAACACGGCCCCCTTCAGAGGAGCCCACATTTCCACTCTTTTCTGTTATGGAAAAGTTCTAGACATGAACCAAAAATAATAATTTTGCAGTAAAATATTTGTATACAACCATCTGTTTCATATACTAGACATGTTAAAGGTCTCCTATCATGCAAAATATATTTTCTACATCACTATGTGTCCCCTGTGTGTCCCCGGTGTGTCCCCGGTGTGTCAGGAGACTCTCAAAGTGTCAGAAAATAAACCCCTCTCTCTTTTCCTCCGTACCCAAATCTCTAAAAACGGGGGAACAACGGAGCTGATCCGATTTGCGTCCGATATGACGTAATATCGGAAATGTGGGCTGGCTTTACACCCACGGGCCAATCAGAAACGTTGCTGTCAGAAACAATGAGACGTGTTCTGGAAGTAATATGGTCTGTGTTTACATTAGCATGCTAACACTCAGAGCTAACCTGTACTGGAGAGAGTCTGTGTGAAGAAGCAGGAAATCAAAAGGAAGTCACCTTGTGGTAAACCTGAGAGAGAGAAAGAGTTTGAGCTCCATCCTGTTTCAGAGAGAATCCTTGATGTGGTTTGGAACATGATGTGGAGTTTCATCACGGCAGCATTTAGCTGAGTTTCTGCTGGGAGAGTTCTGAGCAGGCACATGGTCCCCCTCTTCTTCTTTTTTTATAGCAATGAAAAAACATGGTTGTGGTTTGTTCTACCTCGAGTAGGGGTACCTCAACTTTTCGGGTCCTCTGCTGTTAGTCTTTTTACACTTCAGTTATCCCGCAGTAACAGAGTTTTGTTTTAAAGCCTTCCTCTCCTCGTCTGAAGGGTTTTCGGGGGTTTGGTGAACGACGTCCGCAGGAAGATCCCGTTCCTGTGGAGCGACGTGCGGGACGCCGTCAGCCTGCAGTGTGTCGCCTCCGTCCTCTTCCTGTACTGCGCCTGCATGTCTCCCGTCATCGCCTTCGGGGGGCTGCTGGGGGAGGCCACCAAGGGGAACATCGTAAGAACACACTCCACCCACCTTGTCTCTACATCAACATGTGTCCCCTCTTCTTCATGTCTCTTCTTCATCAACATGTGTCCCCTCTTCTCCATGTCTCTTCTACATCAACATGTGTCCCCTCTTCTTCATGTCTCTTCTACATCAACATGTGTCCCCTCTTCTTCATGTCTCTTCTACATCAACATGTGTCCCCTCTTCTTCATGTCTCTTCTACATCAACATGTGTCCCCTCTTCTACATCAACATGTGTCCCCTCTTCTTCATGTCTCTTCTACATCAGCATGCATGTGTCCCCTCTTCTTCATGTCTCTTCTACATCAACATGTGTCCCCTCTTCTTCATGTCTCTTCTACATCAACATGTGTCCCCTCTTCTTCATGTCTCTTCTACATCAACATGTGTCCCCTCTTCTTCATGAACATGTGTCCCCTCTTCTTCATGTCT
>NW_011333839.1:0-5948 GCF_000735185.1 Notothenia coriiceps
CCTCCACCGTTCCCGGAAATGCATCCGTGGAGGAGCCGTGGAGGACCCATCAGTGTCTCCTCGGTTAGAGCTCCTCCAGAGAGCCTCCTCGATGCTCGATGCTCGGTCCTCGAAGTGCATTTAGAGAAATTAGATGTCCTTCAAAATGGCGCGCTGAAATTCATTTCCGGGTCACTACTGGAGGACCAAGGAGTCGAGGAGGGGAAATTTGAGTATTGAGAAACCTCTATAGTGTACTTAAAGACCCTGACACACCAGGCCGAAATCGGCCGTTTTCGTTAGTCGGACGACGAAGCGTGCCCTGTCGCCCAAACTCAATTTGGTGTGTCCCGCACCGTCGGCCGTGACACGCCTTATTTGGTCTTTCATGGCCGACGCATGTTGAATCGGCCGTGCGTCGGCCACAGGCAGTCGGACAAAGAAATCACTCTGATTGGCTGTTCAGCTCTGTTTTGCATGAGAAGCAAAACGGTTGCTTGAGAATGTCTTCCACAAGCAACACTCCAATGGCTGATAGCTCCAGTACCGCACGAAACATGTTTTCGATCGACGAGAGTGAAAATGGAACGCACACGCTATTTGTTGTTTGTTTATATCACGTAGTCTGTTCTTCTTCTCTGTCTTCCGGTTGTTGCCTGTTTTTAATGACAAATACACACTACCGCCGCCTGCTGGTAAGGAGAGTTATTGCCACTCACGCATGCGCAGTTCGTACGTACTCGGCTGAAGTCTTTGCGGTGTGTTCCAGTGCGACACATGGCCAAGACGCAGGAGAACACGCCGACGCAACAGTCTGCGTCGGCATCGGCGAGTTCTCTGGTGACTCCTTCGTGTGTCAGGGCCTTAATCTTGTAGGTTAATATGAATCTAAAGCTAGGAAATGGTTAACTTTTCTTTTTGCAAAAAGGCTAGAAGCTGGGAAAACAGTTCAAAGGTTACCAAACCGAGATACCCTCTAAAACGTAATAATTAACACACTTTCCTGGAGTCTACTTTTATTTAACTGTTCCTTTGACATCATTTAGATGCAATGACATGACTAATAACCAAAAAGCCAAATAATTGATTATGTTAAGCCAAAAAGTGAACTTGATAAGAATTCAAAGCCTCAAGTTTGACTATAAAACAGAAATCCCTGTCTGGAACATCGATCTACTACTTTGTCCTGTGTGTGCATGTGTGTGTTTGTTTGTCCGTCTGAGAAGTTGGTTTTGTCAGAATATTTTTGAACTGTTGCATTATAGGTTCTTGAAACTTAAGAGAACAAATGTATTATGTGCAGCAGGGGCCTAAAGTATGGTATTCGAGAATAGTATTTTAAAATCAGCTTTAAAAAGTAGTTCCTAATTATATCACCTTGTATAACCTTAAATCATGGACAAAGATGTGCTGATAATGTGATACCTTCTTTAAAAGTATTCTAATAAAAAATATCTTCTCAATTTAATAATCCTTATTATGTTGTTGTTTTCCAGAGTAAAGCAGTACCAGATTTGAAATAGTGGAAGTATGTTGGATTTGTCATGTTGAATGCATATTTTCACAAGTCTCTGAATATGAGAGGTCACATTTAAAAGACTAAGCTCATTTATTCTCTCTTAGTTTCCCACAGTAAGTCTGTCTCCTCTGAAGCAGTCATGGGCGGAGAGGACACATCTGCTGCAGCCGTGCAGACGCATTTCTGATGATTACTGCAAGTAAACTCGCTTATTACTGCACAGAAAATGAAGGGCTGCGGGTGCCAACTGAGGCAACAAGTGTACACACCACACACTCGTTTCAACATTTTTGATAAACAAGGCATAAATGCTTCAACTGGACAGCATATTTAAGATCTGTGGAAGTATATAAACTGTGGATTTGAGGGTGATGTGATTTGTGTGCACAGCTGGCACTTTCACTATATTTAGATGTATACACTGGGTACATTTCTCATTGCACTGAGCAGATCTGGGGCTGAAGGGTGCTTGGTCTGGACTTTTTCAGGTGCTGCCAACATCCCAATGTGGAATATTTACCTTTCACTCTCAAACTGGGGAAGGGGAAGCTAATAACCAACACCAACCTGTGTATTCAGCAGCTGTTTGCTCAGGTGAATAAGCCCGAAATTAGCTGTTTTTCTGCTTAGTCATGGGTTTACTGTTAGTGTTAAAAACCATCATCCTTTAAAACTGTGATTCAGAGTAAACAGCTCACAGAATGGACCCCTGTATAGAAATTCACGCTCACCATGCTGTAGATGTTGGACATATGTGATTGCTCTTTGTCTCTTTTTGATCCCTGATTAGCAGTGGTACACAGTAACTAAGTACATTTACTGTACTTAAATACAGTTTTGAAATACTTGTATTTTACTTTTTTCCTGCTGCGGCGTACTTGTACTCTCCAATTAGAAAAGTATACAGTACATTTACCAAAAAGCTTTCGTTTAACCAGCTGCAACATTCAAGTAATTAGCACATTCATGCATTTAAAAAAAAATATTAATCATATATTTTTCCAAAATGGGCTGTCGTCTAAAATAATCGTTTTTGTACTTAAAGTATTTTGCTGCTGAGACTCTTATACTTTTATAGAAGTTAAGGTTTGATTGCACAACTTTTTTCCAACACTGCTACTACTTTGACTAATGTAAAAGATCTGAGAACTTTGTCCACGTCTGCTGATTAGCCATGCAGACTGTTGATGGTTTGTGTTTATAGGTGCAACCAATGCATCACATTGATGCAACATAATGATCTGTATTTTTTAACATAAAAAATCCTTAATCAACTTGCAGTTGTAAACTCTTTTAGTGAACCACTTTACTTTACAAGTTTCCCTCAATGAGAACAACTGTCGAGACTGGCCTTTACATCCAAAGCAATGGAAAAAAAATCACGAAGACATAAAGAAAGGTTTTATGTGCACAAGTAGATTCATAACAGGCAAGCTGTCAGGGACATTTTCCACTCTAAACATGAGCCACACAGGAAAGTGCAAATGAGCAACCAAACAGCTGTTAAAGTTTACAGGCCTGCAGCAATTTAGCCATGCATTAAAAGAGCAAAACTTTGAAGAAGTTGTTTACTTGAGGTCATACATGACAGCCCATGCTGTGAAAATAAGACAGACATGGGGGAGAGACGGCGAGGCAACCACCTTTTCATATTTAGGATCACACACTTTCAGACAATGTGAGTAAACTTGTAAAAACATTTACACACTGAGGTGTTAAATTCCCAACAAACTAGTGCCAATCAAGACACTGGCACAAACTCTTACACTTACTGAGGACTGACTTGGATTTCCTCCCACGTTGGTTCTTGAAATACAGGATACAGACTGTTGCACCTAATTAACACACATGCGCTTATTTGCCAAATAAAAATAAGGTCCGCATCCATATACTCTGAATTTCAAACCTTTCTGTGCCACCAGCAGGTCAAAGTTCTGCTCACCGCATTGGAAAATAAATCTTGTACAGACAGGTTATTTCCCGGAAAATAAAGCCTACTACTGTAACTTTTGTGAAACTCCTTTTCTTCCTCTTGTGCCTCCAGCTAGTTGACATTTTTGGTTTTGAGTCAAATGTCTCAACAACTATGAAAGCTAATACACATTTTGCCCCTCAGGATGAATTGTAATAACTTTTTATCTGTTGCCATATTCAGGTAACATTTTTTACATTTGCAATACTTTGTAGCAAGTAAAATAAATAAGTTTGATTTGTGTTTAATGTTAATAATAGTAATTTCATTAGAATTTGCAGAGGCTCACAGAGGCAATATGGCTGTCAACTCATATTCCTGTATGATTTTGGTTTTAGTGTTTTGAAAAGTCGATTTCACTTCAAAGCAAGTTAGTATTACTTGTTTATTTTTAGTGAACTTGTATGTCATTTTCATAATTAGTTTTCCTCCACTCTTTCCATCTCTTATTAGCTGTAATAGAAGCCTCCTGCTCTGAGAAATGTTTTGCATCCCTGAATGTAGAGACCTTTGACATAAAATAACACCCTGCTCCTTCCAGACAGGCCTAAACATACACTAAAAAAAAACCACACAGGCTTTGGCATCGGCCTGTCTGCATTCATCTGTACGATTGCTGAGTCAAAGAAAGCTATACTCTGAACTATAATGAGCTATAGAACATAAACTGTTGGATGCAATAAGGCTGTAAAATATATTGCCTCTGCGGTCTTGGCTTTGGTGCATTCGAGAGTCCTTGTTTGAGTCAGACAAACAGGACAGCAGTTACCGCAGACTGCAGCAAGTCGAACAAATGACGAACTCTACATGCTTTACTCATTCAGCCGCATTGGAGGAAGAAGTACTCTGATCTTTTACTTTAGTAATAGTAGTAATACTACAGTGTATCAATAATTAAATGCAAGTCCTGAATTCAAAATGTTACTTAAGTTTGAGTACAGAAGTATTAGCATCAAAATATACTTTAAGTATTCATTATGCAGAATGACCTATTTCAGAATCATATATTTTATATAATTGATGCATCAATGTGTATCTTAATGTTGCAGATGGTCAAGGTGGAGCTAGTTTGAACTGCTTTATATACTTTTAAATGATTTACTACGTCATACATCATACTTTATCCCAGTTATATTTTGTGTTGAGAATCTATGTCTAGTAACTAATGTCAGATATATGTAGAGCAGTAAAAAGCACAATATTTGCCTCTGAAATGTAGTAGAGAGAAAGTATAGATATCATTAATACCTGACATTTTTAAAGTACAAGTCTCTCAAATGTGTACCATAGTATAGTTCTTAAGTAAATACACCTATACTCCATCACCTATAGCAGTCATATCCAACCATTTGTTTAGTAAGTCAGTCTATAGTATCCAAACCAGTGTATGGCTTTTGTCTTTTGGCAATTTGCAACCATGGCTTAGGCACAAAAGTGAGTAAAATTGTTTCCCTTTATTTGAGTTTTAAATTGAAATGTTGAAGGTTACGCTATTCCAGCGCCCCTCTGCTTTCCCTCCCTCTGTATGTTTGCACAGGTGCACATGTGATGCGTGTGTAACAGCCACTGTGTGACTGCCACTGACCCACTTCCAGCGTTTGGCCCTGCTGCCTCTGTCCCGCGCAGAGAGACCGTGAGGCCGAGCAACAGACAGCCCTCTGTCGCTGGAGAGAGGCCACATTGGCTTTAATAGGTTTAAGGCCTCTTTTGTTAATGTACATTTCACAAGTGTTCTCACATTTCTGAAATCACCGATTCACTTCACATGTATGTTCATAGTCCTGCACACACGTGTCCAGGGGTTCATGAAGTACTCAGATCTCAGATAGTAACAAGTAAAAGTAATGCATTTAAAATTATATTTTAAAGGTGACCTATCATGCAAAATGCACTTTTGTACGTCTTTTATACATGAATATGTGTCCCCGGTGTTCCAGGGAACGCACCAAGTGTCAGAAAACACAAACCTCTCTATTTTCCTCCATACACAAATCTCTTAAAAAGGGGCTGCAACGGATCTGATACAGACTGATCCAGATTTGAACACTTTTATGTCGTCACAGAAGTTGCGCTACGGCTATTGGGCCAACTCTCCACCTATCAGGGGAATGGGGGGTTGGGCCACGGCCACGGCGCCCGATTATAAACGTATCAGCATCAATATATTCTTAAACACAAATCATTTTTGCAGGCCATTTTAGAACAATCAATGTTTTATATATATATATATGCTGGTAAAGTTGTTTTGTTTTATTATATATACTGTTGAGTTGCCATACTTAGAACAAGGATAAAATATTTTCGACAAAATATTTGATCACATGTTGTATTAATAATCTAAATCTTCAAAGTATCTAAAGCTGTCTGAAATGAATTGGAGTAAAAGTCTTAAGCAACAAGAAATGTAAATGTTTGTGCCACAAACCTGAAACCAGTAGAACAGCTGTACAAGAGAGCTATCAAGGTGTTTGACAGAAA
>NW_011333840.1:0-7779 GCF_000735185.1 Notothenia coriiceps
ACTGTGACCTTTTTACCTGTGCTGGACTATGGTGATTTGTTGTATATGAATGCATCTGCCTGTTGCCTGTACAAGTTAGATGCCGCCTATCACAGCACACTGAGATTTGTCACAAATTGTAAAGCACTTACACATCACTTTACACTGTATACCAAGGCGGGTTTGCCATCACTTACTGTAAAGAGGCTCAGTCATTGGTACACGTTTATTTATAAAGCTTTGTTGGGTAAACTCCCGTATTATATCTGCTCTCTGATAACACAGAGAGTTGCAAGTAGCTATTGTCTGAGATCGCATGATGTAGTATTGTTAGATGTGCCTAGAGCAAGGACTGTCTTAGGTAAGACAGCTTTTATGTGCGCAGCTCCACTTGCTTGAAACAATCTTCAGCAAGAATTGAAACTGAGCAGTCTCATTCCTCTTCATGTTTTTAAAGCTAGGCTAAATGAAATGCTCGTTGATACTATGGGCACTTGTAAATGTCTATAACTATGTAAATGTATCCTGTAAATATAATGTATGATGTCCTTTATTGTTTTATGTTTCATGTGGAACCTATATGCTGCAGGTCTCCCTTGAAAAAGAGATATATGATCTCAAGGGACCAATCTGATTAAATAAAGGTTTGAAATGAAAATGAAATGAATACAAAACGCTGCAGATAAAAAAAACACTCCAAGAAGCTAAAAAAACAACAGTAATAGGAAATATTAAAAAGTGATGCCCACAGCTGGGACCGGAGGGCTTGTTCAAATTCAGGGATCATAATATCTTGCCTGGGGAGAAACCTCCACTCGCCAGGCTGTGTACTATCTGCAGCCCGAGACCCTGACTGGCTCCTGTCACCAGCACAGATCCACAGTTTTTCCGTTCATGGCACTAGTCATTGCTTACATTACCTGTATAAAACACTGAAATGGATAATACTGTGCCCCACCTGCCCCTAAAGACAAGTCGCCACTGGCAAGGATTAGGTTAATCTGCAGTGGTAGCGCAACTCCTCCGGTAGGTGGGGATATGGCTCCATTTAAACCAGCCAGAGACTTTAAATGATTAAGATAGTTAAATAGAGTCTAGCTTCGATGACAGGTTAGAAAAAGTTGGAACATTGAAAGAGAGTTGTTTAAACGACAGTTTCTCAAGATAAATTAGCCAGAACTGAAATTAAACTGTCAAACAGCGTAGCTGAAACACTACATATAAATAGATATTCATTCTATTTATACTGGTAATGTATTGCTCTAGTCTAGACCAATCGTTTCATATTATCCCCCAACAATTATTTGCGCACAAGATACATTTGATAAACTAAAAACCAAAGGTAAATACCTGACTAAACACTTGTTTCACCATACGGCAATTCAAAAAACTAAAACTGTGGACAAATGTCACATCAAAATATTTTAGATTGTGATTTTTATAAGAGCTACCTAAAATAGTGCGTGTAACATTCACAAAACAGTAGATGAGAAACAGCCATTATGGTAGTGGCATAGCTAGCACTGAACCACAGTAAATTAGCTGTTACATTTACCTTTTGTTGCTATTGACATTCACATTAGATATGCTAGATGTAGTCTATCCCATGTGACAATGCCTAATAAAATAGTCAAATCAATAGCTCTTATTTCTCATGGTTTGCATAATGTGTGTGATTCATCTTCATCCTTTATTAGATTGCCCAACAACATGAAAGACGCACTTTCCAAGAAGCAAATATTAACAATATTAAAATAATTTGATTTTCTTAATCCATATGCAGTCTGGATTTCATCAAAACAAATTTTGAGTGGCATCCACTGTATGTGTTTGCATTCAGTTAGTTTTCAAATATTGCAACGAAGACGGAGGTGCAGAGATAAGGGTCACTGCACAGCTGATGGAGCTTATTCAGTCAGAGCACACAGATGGTTTCTCTGGCAGCCTCCTAAATCCAGATTTTCTTAAAGCTTCTGGTGTTTGGGAGCAGCAGATATCCCTGGTCTGCTACAGGTCAGTTGATTTGGAATTTGGCTTCTATTCCTCCATTTATAGACACATTACTTTGGCACAGAGCACACATTGCAAATAACGGCTTGGTAGTGGTACAATGTGTGTGCTCCTGAAGCTTGAGGGTGTTAACTGGCTCTCCTAAGCATACACAATAGTGAGGTATTGTCTCAAGGGAAAAACCCACAATAAGTCAATGGCTTATATTGCAGTTGGTCTGTCCAGTAAGCAGTGCAGAGGTACAGGAAAAAATATTATATTTCCATTTTCTGCTGCAAAACACAATGACAAAAGCCATCCCAACAAAATCACAGAATAAGAAGACTAGATAGTATACAATCCCTGTCCATCAGAGATAATTTTATACCAGTATTACTTTAACAGCTGCATCAGTGCTATATTGATAACAGTATTCTGTATAAAGTTAGAGCTCCAACATTAAAAGGCACAGAGGAATTTCTAACATTTAACTATTTAAAAAAAATCTATTATACATTTTCTTGGTGGCTGTCACATCTTTTAGCTGATTGAACCAAAGTCAACTGAAATCTGCAGTTTAGAGATGTAACTTATAAAGCATTACACACTCTGTGTAACATTCCACTAAAACCGTAGACCGTTAGGGTCACTCCAGGACGATTTTCTGCAAGTAAAAATGGCAGTATTGATCATTTTATAGTACTTCCTTCCCCTGCTTCCCTTAAGGATCATCTTTCATATTTTTTCCTGAATCATCCTAACTGGCTTGGTGGTTAGAAAAAAACATTTGGGACTCAAGATGAAAAAAAAGAAAACAAGAGAAAATGGCTCTATCTGGTGAAAAAAAGGTAAAAGAATAGGCTACAATTTTGAAATTAGGACACCATTGTGTTTGTTGTATTTGGTTTCAATAGGGATTTTTTTAGTCTGAGTTTCTGTATTTTGGCTACACCCTTTATGTTAGGCTTATTATAGGAAAAAGAGTTGAACTTTCTAATTTCTTGAAGAAAACCTTGATTCCCTTGAAAAAATGCAAGCCATATCTATGAACAAAGCTAAACTGATTAAAAATATTCTAAATTAAAGGCAAATATGTATTTAGATAGACATAAGTGTAAAAGGGTCAGGGTTATGGTTGCTGTTCTTTACTGACCCCAAGTGGCCGAAATCAGTAGTTGCAGGTTTGCACCACATTTTAACGTGCATATGTGCTGGTATGTGGATATTTAACTATTGAACAGACATATGGGACTGATGTCTCCCTCTATTTCCAGTTGCCAATTTCAAGCTAAGCTTAGCATCTCCAGGCTAAAGTTTAAAAAAAAGATACATTTGAGTTATATCTATCTTTTCGTCAAAATAACTTAACTAAACATATTTCCCAAACATCAAACACATTCCTATTTAAAAGTACATTTTGAAACAGCAATGAAACTCACTTTTAGTGAGTCAGTAAGCTCATCCGAGAATTAGACTGTGATGAAGTGAGAAAATCGTCTGGAAGAGACATTTGTCCTGGTGACAGACGTCGTTTGGCCAACCTGCTATTTATAATCATTTGAATCCTTCAGACCAAATGCTGCATGATTTTTATTTCACAAATTGTACATGAAGTGTTTCTTTGTTCAGTTGCAGTCAAACCAGCTACAGCATGACTTTGATTTTGTCTTGCAGAGCTGCAGCCAAGAGAGATAACATTGTCATTCAGGAGCAAGACTGTAGAACAGTCAGTGTATTTGCCTTCATTAACTTCTATTTTTTTATGAATGTGTGTTCTGCTTCGTTGTATGTTTGTCTGTGTGTGTGCACATGACTGTCATCAGTGTGCGTGTGCCTGGGTGTGTGGGATACACAATAATCTAGGTTGGAACATCCATTTTCAATCACTTATTTAATTCACATGAGCTATATTTAAAGAGATCATAAATAAAATAACAGGGTTCCTTTCATCAATGAATAAATCATGGCCGTTATCCTCTTATATTCATATTCTCTTCTCTCTTTCTCCCCTGCACCCGCGGCTTCCGGTCTTTATCACATTGGTTTATCACAGTGGGCTAGATGTATGATTAAGTGTGTTTACACGTACAACCATATCCTTTGGGGATTCGGTCGACTCAGCTATTCACTTATTGAGTTTGCTCGCGTAAATACTGTTTACAATAACCCCATCATGTGGACCCCTGAACACGATTCAAGATTCAATACAATTTAATGTTCCAAGAAATATTCAGTCTGCCAGAACGCAAGAGAAAATAGTGCAAATCAGAAAAAAGACGTATCAGCAGAAAAATAAAGTACTCTGAAGGAGAATGCCCTCACCAAACAATTATTTTTTAACCTCTTGTCCAAATGGAGAATTCAAAGATTGTAGGATATTAATACATGCGATTCTGATTTAAAGAACGATTAGGTCTACATGGATGCATGTGTACTGTTGTTTTCTGAATGTTCAACATCACACAAGGTTGTACAGGAGAGACCAAAAGTAATCTCAACTTCACCGCAAACAAACCCCAACTGTTGTTGAAGACCCAGACATGCCCTGGGGGAAAAATGTCCTGGGTGTCTTTATTGTGTTTGGAGTGTCCAACTATTCTATGCAGATTCTAAATATTGTGTGTGATTTTCCATTCCCAATGGTAAAGAGTTAAAGAAAAAAGTTTGCTTGCATTGTTTTCATTACACTCATCTATATTATTATATCTCTGGTTCCGGCACGATGGCACGATTGTTAAAGACCAGTTTCTGTTAATACCTGACCACAAGTAGTAAACTGTAAAGAAATACCGTGAATTTTCAAAAGTTGGAAAACAGCTGTTGGTCTTAGAATATGTGTCCTTTGGTTTCATGTTGACATCTTACAAAGCTAGACAACCTCTCAAGTCTATGTTCAAGTGCAGATTAAGTGCCTGTACTTTGAACTCTAAGCTACTTAATTATCTACCGGAATGTGTATATCTTTAATCATTTTTATTTTACTTGAAATACTATGTGCATGCCTTTTGTTTATATAAAAGTGTTCTATTTTCTTTGTCTATATCTATACTTTGGTGTAAAACGTAAATGTCCCCCTTAAAGGAATTCTGATTCTGATTCTGTTATGTCATTTGTGCTAACACAACATTCAAAAGTCTGTTGGTGGCGCTAAAGGGAAAGGCACTGAAAAACTAATGTCATTAGGATTCATCACGGGAACCATTAATGTATGCACCCTATTTCATGGCAATCCATCCAATAACCATTGAGATGCATACATCTGGTTCAAGGTTGTGGATTGACCGCAGATTATAATGGAATCCTCTATTCTTGATATTATTCTGCTAATATCATTGCTCTTTTGTCAGTATAACATGTTGTACAGTACATCATAAGACAGGAGAGAACATTTATGACAAAAAAAACTAAACTTTTCATCAATGAATGTCACTTTACAATGAACTACTTGCTTATTGTGTCAAAATAGTATGTATTAAGATATATACTTTATATATAAACTGTTTTTGTGTAATAAAAGTATGGTATGTCGTTTTGGTTCATCATTTCCAATTTTGAGCAGATTTTTTGTTAAAGAACAGAGTTCATCCTGCATCTGTTTGAGATGAGTCTGATTTAAAATGTAAAATGTACTCCCAGATGGTAGCAGAAGGCAGTGCTTAGTATACTGCATTCAGGGATTCTAGATGCTTCTTGCCTTCTGCGGAGCCTTTATTTCAGACGCAATCCTGTGCAGGTCACCACTCATAGTTTATTGTCTTCCTAGAAGGCTGGAGCAAGTGAGAATACTTTATGAGAGATCTGCAGCAGCAAGAGACTGTCTTAGGAAGTAAGTACCTTTTCCTGCTGATGCAGAAGGTATACAGAACATGTGGTTTCTTTATTTTTGGATTACTGACACAATACTGTTGGAAATGAGATTTATCGAGTTTGGCACTGAGGAATTGTTCAATCTCTTAATGACTGTAAATTCAGCGAAAAGTTTAATTAGACGTGTCTTCTTTCTCAAATCTATCAGCAGTACCCCCCCCCCCTTTTTTTAATGACGTACAGTTTGTACAAAATTATTCTCACACCAATGCACCCACTCCCTTAAGCATTTTTTCTGTTTGAAAGTCTGACGACAACAGCTGAGTCATCTCTGTAGTTCACTCTATAAATCAGAGATTACACTTAGTCAAAAACAGCAAGAAAGTCCTGCAGATGTGTTTGAGAGGAAGAACGTGCATTGGAATAATTGTGTGCAGGCTAATGGAATCCAAACCTAAGTGACAAACACCATTTAATGTACCATTTCATAAATTGTAGCACAATATTATTCCAGCTCTGGATTTTGAATAGCATTCCTGGCAGCAAGTTCTACATCAATGCATATCAATGACGCCAAAAGGTGAGGCTATAATTTAGAAACCAACTAGGTTATAATAAATGTCTTCCCTGTAATGAACTAATTTTCATTATTTCCTATAGACACCAACAAGTTATAGATGTTAAGGCCCTGACACACCAAGCAGTCACAAGAGAACTCGCCGACGGCGACTGATGCGTCGCCGTGTTCTCCTGCTTGTTGGCCATGTTTCGCACTTGAACACACCGCAAAGACTTCAGCCGAGCACGTACGAACTGCGCATGCATGAGTGGCAATAACTCTCCTTAACAGCAGGTGGTGGTAGTGTGTATTCCTCATTCAAAAGAGGCAACAACCGGAAGACAGAGAAGAAGAACAGACTGCGTGATATAAACAAACAACAAATAGCGTGTGCGTTCCATTTTCACTCTCGTCTATCAAAAACATGTTTCGTGCGGTACTGGAGCTATCAGCCATTGGAGTGTTGGAAGACATTCTCAAGCAACCGTTTCGCTTCTCATGCGCTGATTCAATAGCTGGACAGCCAATCAGAGTGATTTCTTTGTCCGACTGCCTGTGGCCGACACATGGCCGATTCAACATGTTGGATCGGCTGTGCGTCGGCCATGAAAGGCCAAATAAGGCGTGTCACGGCCGACGGTGCGGGACACACCAAATTTCGGGTGACAGGGCACGCTTCATCGTCTGACTAACGAAAACGGCCGATTTCGGCCTGGTGTGTCAGGGCCTTTATAGGTTACCATAGCCAATGGTGGAAGCAATTCAGATATTTTGGAACAATGAAAGTTATGATACCCAAGGGTAGAAATAAATATTAGCTTAAAAATGTGCATCTACCAAAGTATTCATAATTCACTATAAATTTGACAATTCAGTAACACTCTCACTACAAATGCCAGGGTTTTTCTGCTACAAACGTATTTGGTCCAATATCTTATAGAGGCTAGCCTTAGCAAAACTTTGCTACATTCTTGCTTCACAGACAAAAAATTCAACTATAGTTCTATTTCGTCCCTACTGACCGCCAGAGGCGGTGCTTTTCTGGATATGCGCAGTTCGAGTACCTAATAATAACAAAGTCACCTTTGACCCACGTGACGACGGCTACATAGGCCAGCGTCATTAGCAGATCGGTTCCTTTAATCTTCTCGCTTGGCGAGTGTACAGTGGTTGCATTTTTGTAACCTACTAAGCGTTCGTATCGTTAGATCTAAGGATTTCACCGCTTACAGCAGGCTGAGTGCAGTTTCGCGACTATTCCAGTCGGGGCTACCCGTCCCCCAGGAGCAGAGTTCCCGTTAGCCGGTAATTACCGGACGAAAACCGGTAAAATATGCTGAAGACCGGCAAATCTAAATCTCTCCGGTCAAATCGTCCGGTCAAAATATATTTCCCCTTAGCGCAATACCGCATCAGTTGCGCAACTTGAGTATGCAAAAGAGTAT
>NW_011333841.1:0-260 GCF_000735185.1 Notothenia coriiceps
TCAAGCAGTGAGCGTGCGATGTCCTGTTCAGATGACGTCAAATCCAACGGGATGCCATAAATAAACTACACAGAATCACACTACACAGTGTTTCCCCTATATACAAATAGTGGCGGCGCAGCGGCGCTGCTGAAATATGAGCGCCGCTGCTAGGGGGCGCCACCCAGGTACCAAAAACAAAAACAAAAAAATATATATTTTTTTTTTTCTTAAAATAATAATAAGTGGCGACCCTTTTTCATTTTTGATTGTTTGTTATG
>NW_011333842.1:0-1160 GCF_000735185.1 Notothenia coriiceps
GTCTGCAGAGTCACACACCCTCAAAGTACACCCTGTAGCGAGTAAAACTCTAAAACAGAAAAGACCTGTCTATGCTGCCCCAGAACGCCTCGTTGGAGATTTATCTTTTTCCATTGTTTTTTTCTTGGGTATAGTGACGTATTTGGGTATAGTGACGTAGGGCTGTACGATATATCGTGTGGTGACGATAATCGCGTGGACGTGCGTTGATTAATTTATTTATTTTTAGGACTTGCGATATTAAGTAGGCAAATTAACTCAAACACGTCATGTTACAATTATTTGGCTGCTTGCTACAAAAGGAAAACTTGCGCGGCTCTCATGTCAGGGGTACTTGAGTGAGTGACATGCAGGCTCTGCATGCACAGCAAACCACAATCAAATCTCCAAAGCAAACGGACCCGGTGATTAAAGGTAAAAACACTGAATAAAGTAGTTTCATGTGTTTCTCCGGGGCAGTTTGGTGCTGCTAACCAAGCTAGCTCAGCTTGTTGCTCTGATAACTTAAGATCCAGACGTCCGCGACTAAAATCCTTCATCCGGTTAAATATAGTTAAAAAATACCAATTGTATAGCATTAAAGTTCAAGAAAGGATGGTTTGCAGGAAAAAACTAGTTTTCTTCAATTCCTGTATGTTTTCATATCGCAATATATATCGCAGGGGGGGGAAAAAATCGCAATGTCAGTTTTTTTCAATATCGTGCAGCCCTATAGTGACGTTAAGTTACGTCCACGGAGCAGTTACGTTTGGACCAATCCGCGGACTTCCTCACACACACACACACACGGCGGGACGTTGCGAGGCTCGCTGCTGCGAGGAGCGAACAGTGTGATTTGGCTCACTGGTGTGGGGTCGGCGAGACAGCGAGACACCGCGGAACTCAGCCTGAGCACTAGGGCTGCACGATATTGAAAAAAACTGACATCGCTCATCTTTTCCCCCC
This sequence comes from Notothenia coriiceps, assembly GCF_000735185.1. Taxonomy (NCBI): domain Eukaryota; kingdom Metazoa; phylum Chordata; class Actinopteri; order Perciformes; family Nototheniidae; genus Notothenia; species Notothenia coriiceps. Next base: position 946 of record NW_011333842.1, read on the forward strand.
TTCGATATATATTGCGTTTTTTTAACTATATTTAACCGGATGAAGGTATTGTCCTCCTGTGCCTCGCTCATTTTTTACCGGTGTTTTGATGGTCTGCAAACTAGCGGGGGATAGTCATGATAGATCATGTGGAGATTATCCGGCTGAACAAAACGTGATCCCTCTCTTAAATGTGTGTCAACCACAGACCTTATTTCCAGCTATTTTCCAAAATC
>NW_011333843.1:0-3363 GCF_000735185.1 Notothenia coriiceps
CTTCTTCTTCTTCTTCTTCTTCTTCTTCTTCTTCTTCTTCTTCTTCTTCTTCTTCTTCTTGTTCTTCTTCTTCTTCTTCTGCTTTGGGTTGAGTTCACAAAACGTTTCGAGTTTTACGGGGCGTGATTTGCAATTCGCCCAGCCAATCAGAAATTGTTAGTGTGGCCGACACACACACGAACCATCCATTTCCTCCTCAGAAAAATACTACCTCTCGCTATCTGGGGGTGAAAAGGTTCGCGCGAACTAGGGACTAGTTCCAGATCCTTTTTGGTGTGAAACCAAGGCTGCATCTCAGGTCGATTATTTTCATTTCCTCGCTCGTCGGTCCTCGGTATCACCGGAAGTTGATTTGTCTGCGCCATCTTGAGTAGCGTCCCATGGCGCTTATTTCTGCCGGAGGACCGAGGATCGAGGAGCGAGGAGCGATAATGGAGGAGCGATAATCGAGGAACCACCAGACCATCCTCCGATGAAATCCTCAGATACTCGCTCCACCCCCTTACTGTGTATCGCTCACTGATGCAGCGCATGCACTGTTTCCCAGCGGTGTGAAGAAAATACATGAAACTCACGAGAGTCACTCCTCAGTTTATACTGTGTTTTTTTTTTATTAATGTATCATTTAGTTACAAATATGTGATATATCTGAACAACAAAGTGGTCAAAAATCATTCTATTCATTTATTGGAAACATTTTCATGATCGCTTTTTTCGTTTATACATTTTAAGAATGGCGTTTATCTTTTTTGAGAATGAGTTCTTATTTTATTTTATTTATTTGGGTCTACAACAGATGATACAAATGTATATGTCATTAAATGTGTACTAACAGAGGCGGGGGTGTTTGTGAAAACAACAGGGACAGAGCTGCTGTCAGACATCAGCTGTGCGGTGTCATCACAAACGGACGTCGCTTCACGTGACGCTCCGGAGGAAAGGATGTCCCATTGCTCTTAAAACTCATTTCCCTGCTTCCCGTGGTTTCCTTGCGTCTCTCCATGCTTCCCTGGTGGGAGGGACTAAACGCAGGGAAACGACGCAAGTGAGGGACGCAAGGATTCCATTTAATCGACCTGAGATGCAGCCCATATCTCCCCCCCTTATCGGCCTAGTTCGGGGGTAAAAGTACTCCGGTGTGAACGCGCCAAAGGTAAGGGGCACAGGTGGAAACAATCAGGGCGGGGTACACAATCACAAACGCAGGCGACACATAGGGGCAGGGAGCACAGCGACCTGAAACGAGATGGAGAATTACTTTTCAAAATATAAACAGAAGGAGACAAGATAAAGGGACATGACAAAAGCTAATTTAAAGAATATCACTTTACAATAATCTTTCGAGACATGACAATACACTTATATGTGTTAGTTGAGTAGGTGGGAAAATAGGATTATTTTAAAGAATGCAGATGGCTCTGTAATTGTTAGAGGGCTCCAGGATAATGAGAGCAGCCACAGCCCTGTCATTGACGACTGTCTGGTGTGAGGAGTCCTATCTACAACTGAACCTATGTAAAAGCAAAGACATGGTAATTGATTTTAGAATCCCCACAAACATGAAGTATTATCCATCAAGAACCAGACAGTGGAATTTGTGCAATCACACACATATCTTGGGAAAGCTATTGACTCAAAATGAGCTTTGAAGCAAACTGTGAAGTTAGACTTTTAAAAAGTGGTGGGGACAAGTCCCCAGCGTAAATTACACCTATGCTAACAACCACTATGAAAAGGGGGAACAAACCACCATGAAGAGACACACAATGAATACAAACAGATAAACAAAACAACTACAAAGATTGTCTTGCTCGTCTGTGGGAGAGATGGTGGGGCTTTCTGCATTTACCCAGGGGGCATAGTCTCATGACCATGACTCGACATGATTCACAAGCCAAGCTTCAGGTTTAACCTCATGTTGCCATTTCTGAAAGCTTCCCCCACCCTGCAGACATATCCCTCTGTCCTCACCAATCCACTTCAATAGTCTCCACACTTGCCGTGTGTTTATCTTATCCCTATCTAATTATTCCTCTCCAGACCTTACATGTGAAGTTTGACATGAACTGCTGGCTTGATCTGAATTTAAACATGTCACACAGACACAGACCCGGCGCCAGAACAAATCTAAAGGGAAGCAGGGGCGGATCTACCGGGGTGGCATGGGGTGGCAGCTGCCACCCTAAAACACATCCTTGCCCCCCCAGCTGCCACCCCAGTTGGCAGCTTTGTTTTGAAATAAAAGTTGTGGCTCATCGGACATTTATGAGAAAAAATCTCTAATGTCCGAGTGCAAGTGAATGCAGCACAAGACGCGAGCCAGTTACCCCCCCTCCCGGCATGCAGAGCTCAGACAGTGAAGGGGAAAGGAATATTCCTAAGCCCTTGCAACCAACGGCCAGTCGAGTTGCTCCACATGGTATGAAAATTGTTAATACAAAGTATAATGCATCTGAATAAGATGCAAAAATCACACAAAAGGACATTTTGCAAAACAGTTTATTTAAGAGACAGGGCTAGTCTAATAAATATATTATTAATTCAAAAAAATGATGTTTGCTTTCCTTAGATAGTTTTGAGTATGAGGAAAAGGGTAGATTGTGAGTATTTTGTGTACAATGTATTTTAGACCTATTATCGCAGCTGAGGTTGAAATTCAAAAATTACCCAAAACAATACACACCCAGGCCAAAATGTTGTGTTGCACGCATTAACACAGCCAGTAGGTTAAACACATATTGAATAAATGACAGCTCCAAACTGTGTTATAATTAGTTGATTATAGTGTGTAATCAGTTAAGCTCTATTACCGTTTGAATATGTTTTACTCCCATTTTCTAGACATATCCAAGTCCAGGTGTGAGGAGCCAGCTCAGCCGACACGGGAGAGTTTCCCCAAGACCCTTCAGGGAGGAGCCAGAAGAAGCTTCAGAACGGACTGGTACAAAACTCATTCATGGCTTGAGTACTCACAGTCCAATGATTCAGCGTATTGTTGCCCCTGTAGACATTTCTCTTTACCTGATGCCCCCAAGACCGTTTTCACCTCAATTGACGCGTATCGTAACTGGAAAAAGGCCACAATGAAAGACAGTGGTTTCTGTTCTCATGCCCGATCTGAAAGCCATGTAAATGCAATGTTTGCATGGGGAGAAAACAAGAAAATGAGTGACAGAAATACCTAAATGATGGGAATAATGGATGAGCAAAATAAGAAACAGGTGATTGAAAATCAAAATACATTAAAACACTAGCTGAGATTCCGATTCTAACTGCCACAGAAAAAACAGCCCAGCGGGGTCACAGGGAGAATCCTGACTCAGGAAAAAAAAGGTGTTCTTTTAGCTATGTTGGATTTGCTGT
>NW_011333844.1:0-2060 GCF_000735185.1 Notothenia coriiceps
ATCTGTGTTTTTGAGGGGATAGTTCGGAGTCAAGAACAGGCTTTTAGGATCTCAAGCATCAACATGGGGAAAATATGGCTGATGCTTCTGAGGCATACGCGGGGAGGTGCATCCCATAGTGAGACATCGAACGGAGTGTTATGAATGAGAACTGTGATTATGTTCATTGGAAAGCAATTGTTAATGTTAGAGGTTGAGTTTTACAGATCAAAAGGCATATTAATGCATTAACTGTGAGGAGAGTTCATGTTGCTGAATGTGTGGAAACTGTGAGAAAAAATATTGTGCTTATTATAATGTTTCATGCAGTATTTGGCAGGGTTAGAAGGATGCTGACTGAAAGGGCCCATACACATTTTAGATTACTTACATTAAAGTTCTTGTTTTTTTTAATGTTTTCTCTCAATATGTCCTATTACTGAAGCTAGGATTGCACAAAGAGATGGAAACTCCAAATTCATATATTTGATTTAATTGATGGATATGAATGTATTAAAAGGTAACCCAAGACTCACCAGATGAAGAATTCTGCTGTCCTTCAGCACTCTGGTGCCATGGACCCAGTATAACCCCCCAAAGGTTACCCACTAAGAAGCCCTTCCAATCTCACAATGCCTGCAGTTGTATGAATGTGAAGATCTCTCTGTTAAGGTAATCCTGGTCATGGGGTCCTGGGGGGGTCTTTATGCAGAACCTGAAGAACACTGGTATGTTGGCCAGTCGTACGAATTCTTGGCCAACTTCATGGAGTGCTCCAGCGTGGGACAGTTCTCAGCAGTTCTCCCGGCTGCAATTTTTTTCTTTGTTCTTTGATGGCAGAATCCTTACAATGGCTTCCATGGACCGTTGCCTCGGCTTGTAGTCCGCTATGAGGTTTTTCCGGCCATCAAAGAGCACAGCGTGCTCAAGACGTACATGAGTGAAACGTGTATGCAATTTTGAAGACTCGGGATGTACCACCCGGACAAAAAAGGGGACCGCAAAGTTTACACACGGAGAGTAGGGTGATTAGACACAGGTGGCTCCAATTAGGGAGGCAAAGACTATCACAAAAGGCGGGAAAACATATATACTTCCATTAAAACAAGAAACTAACCACAGACAAACGGAACATGACACACTTACTACTCACCTATGTTTCTCCCACACTCTCCCCCAACTGCTATTGGATTCCTTTGTATACTTCCCCTCTTAAGCCCCACAGACCCTTCGGCGGGTCCGAAAACACAACATCTGCAAGCAACAGTGTCTGAGGGCTTCTTAAGATTTAATCAACTATGAATGTTTCATATCCATGTAACAGGAAGAAACTCAGCTCACTGATAATATGAACCATTTTTAGCAAAAAAAAACACAAGACTAACGCTGAGCCTCTGAATTAGCCCTGAGCGAAAAAATACTAACGCCGTTAGCACAGAACTCACGTATAAAACCCTTATTACTTATCAAAAATGCAAATCCAACCCATCGATTAGCATCGTGAGATTACACAGATTCGATAGGTATATCATCACTCCAAAACTCGCGACATGAGAAACAAAAACAGACAACACACCACGTAGCATTAGGTAGCCAACACGGCAATATGTCATACCTTTGTTGTTGTCTGATCAAAAGTTGTCTTCAATGGCATTAAGACGATAAAAACGCAGCTGAAGATTAATCCATAGGTTAATCCAATGTGTCTGTGTAACTTTGAAATGATTGCTGATAATCCATCAGCAATAAACCTAGTTTTAAGTTTTCAGATTTCAGAGCGTAAAATAGGTTTCGCTTTGGGCAAACTGCGCGTGCATAGCCCCCATTTCTCAATGGTAACATGTGTGTGTATGTGGAAATTCCCCTTTGATTATATTGGCTCTAATGGTTCAACAGAGATGTCAATCATCAAAATCAACCAATGGGTTCCAGAGAAACGGCAAATACGCCCATTTCCACCCAAATTACCCCAGAGGTGGAGTTTTCTTTTCTAAACCCCCTAAAAAGGTCAAATGTCACTTGTTTTGCATCAATCTTGATACAGGGTACTTATTATATGTTGTAGTTTGTATTCCTAAAGC
>NW_011333845.1:0-4743 GCF_000735185.1 Notothenia coriiceps
GGACTCGATTAAAAAAATGAATCTAATTAATTAGAGGTTTTGTAATTAATTAATCGAAATTAATCGCATTTTTAATCACATATAAATATTTGACCTGAGAACAGTGAGAAGATGTCAATAAAGTGTGCCGTGTCACAGAGGTAATTTGAATTGCTTACCGAGGTCCAATGATCCCCAGTCAGGGCAACACATTCGGCTTTCTCCAATAAATTCTCTTTATCTTCCTTTTCATTGTCATAAAGCTGCTGGATTCTTTTTGTCACTGTCTTTCTGCATGGCAGCTCATATGTTGTGTCAGACGATGCAATCTGTAGTACCTTTTGCAGCCCCTTATCTTCTACCACTCCTAGTGGTCTACAGTCGAGTGCAATCCAGTGAGCTGGTCTGAGACTTCCAGCACGTGGGCTTAGTTATCCTGGCCCTGAAACCAGTCATCTGGTTGAGTGTGGGTTGGGTGTGGGTCATACTTGTCAACCCTCCCGATTTTCGCGGGATTGCCCTCTCCCGGTTTCCTCCCGGGGTCATATTTCTCCCGATTTCTGAGAAATAAGATTTACACACGACTGTTTCCACTCGGACTTTAATACAGCTACACCATTGTTTGGTTTCCATGGTAACACGTCTCTTTAGTAGCGCGCGCAACTCAAAGTCTGAGAGGATGAGGCAGATATTCACAGAAAACAGAACGAGAATCGACAACTACTCTACTCTCTACTCACTCCTTTCCTGTAAAATGCAGGTCCAGTCCACACATATGCTCCATCAAGGACGGTGCTACAGGTCGCAAGGCAGTGCACTTACAACTACAATAAGCATGTTAATGTTAATCTAACAGCTCCGGCGATCCACGGGGCCAACCACAGCGGTCTCATCAGCTTCTTCGTTCATGTTTGACTATTGTTCACTGTGGTTTTTTGTTGTCTGAAGTCATGAACGTTAGTTGGTGCTCCAGTATAATCGGTACGCCTGAAACTCATCCAGTGAGAAACGTTCCGCAGGGCAAAAATAAGTGCGATTAAAATGCGTTTAAAATGCGTTTTTTAACGCGTTAATGTTTGTGTAATTAATTAATCTTAATTAACGCGTTAAAGTCCCGGCCCTAATATAAATATATGCTAATATACCACTCACACTATGCCTCCTGTGTAGAAAAGTTTCACATATTACATAAATCAAATGTAATTATATTTTAAAGAAGTGAAACTTTTCTACACAGGAGGCATAGTGTGAGCGGTATATTAGCATAGCAACAGCTAATAACACTCCAATCTTTTAGTGTATACACAGGATGCGTTCAGGAACAATATTGAGTACAGGTCACATGTACACAGGGAACAATACATGTCACCAAATCCTCAGTAGCTGGAAGGGGAACGATGTACAATATTGAAAGAAAATCTAACGGATACCTTATATAAAGTTCTCTAGTGGGAATTTAGCTGGAGGGTGAACATGTAAAGGTAATTTGATTAGTCGGAGGGCATCTTCTCACAGTAGGTGAGCATACTCAAAACAGAGATGCTTTGAACATAATCTCATCTACAATTCACTACAAAGCATTATACATTTTAAACTCCAAGGTCAAAACTTTTTCAAAGAAGAAAAATAAAACGTGTTGTCAAATACCACTCACATGAATCTAATAACATTGAAATGTGTTTGTAGTTCTGTTTTTCTGAAGTATAATAAGACTAACAAATCTAAGCAGGTGTTGCTGTACGACTTAAAAGAAGGGATAGACTAATGGAACACCTGCTGTGAAGTTTTCTGAACTCACGAAGACAGGAGAAGGTCGAGGCTGAATTTTTGTTGACGTGTCTCGGCACTCTCAGTCCTCTGTGAATTAGACTGCAATTTGGCCTGACAGTTGCTGATTATTCAGATTTGTCACACTGGCTGGAGGAGTGCTTATAACCATGTCGGCAATGAAGATTGCATCGGTGGTGTGCCTAAGGAGAGGCTTAGTTTGTATCTTTTGGTTGATTTCATTATTTTATTTGCATTACTAATTGATGGAGACCAAGCAGCTTGCACAGACAGATTATATTATATATATTATTATTATATTATAGGATATAAAGATGGACACCCAAATCCTCTATTTATCATCTCTTAAACACCTTGCAAATCGTTTTTAAATTGTAAGTATTTTTCTCTTAACAGAAGTGACTAGCAACAATCAAAGTTTGAGTTATCTTAGGTCCGTCAGGACTATGTGGGTAGTTTAGTTTAGATTTGATTGACAGTTCCCTAACACATTAGCAAACAACTGTATATGTGTATTGCTAAATCCAGTTTTGAGGGAGCGTGTTACATCTCTTTTTCCCAGAAGAGCACCACTGGCTTCAAATCAGTGAGAAGTGCACAGACAAAACATTTCTAATGTGAAATTACCCCATTTATTCATCAAACATTTTCATGTTGGAGCCCATTGCTCAAAGCAACCATTGGATCTTTGGAGATGTTAAGGTCTTGAGAAGGGCTTTTGTTGTAAGATAACAGTCCAATCATTTCACTTCCTGTTATTGACTCCATAGACAGTGTGTCTTATTTCTCAAAAATTAAACAATGTTTATTTAACCGATGTTTTTTTATTTGCAGCTGGTGTTTTTATCATGTTCTTGAATTTTCCTGAAACTTAAGCAATTGTTCCAATTTAAAATTTGGTGTATATGCTGAACTGAAGTTTTTTATTTTCCTGTCCGCAACACTTTGTCACTTCATGTTTATTCAGAAATCTAAATATATCCTCAGAATAAAAGTTATCCATTCCTTGGCAGATTTTTTTACTTTCACAGATACATATTGCATTAACCTGGGCAAAGCATTTGCATTTATCCAATAAATGTATACTTAAATGCCTAAAGTCTCACATCCCCCTCACTCTGTTTTAACAAACAAAAAGGCTTAAATTATGAGTTCCATTTATGTTAGTTATTGATTTGAGTAACTGAATACCCATCTCATGTTACTAAGACATATTCTCTTGTGAAAAAAATTTGTTTAACAACAAACTTTTCTTGTTATTTAACACTATCTCGTTATTTTTTAAAAACAAAGAATGACCCCTTGATCAGATATAATTGTTCACAACAGGCTGCGCAAATTTCAAAACTCCAACGCAAGACAATTATCACCACAGGACCCTTTGCACTGCTTTTTCTCTTGAAATAATAGTGGCATCACATTCCCTTGAAATAGGCTCTTGTGGTCACCAAAGATTCAGCTACAGTATCCCAGCCAAATGCATCTATTCGGAAGCAATATAAATAAACTAGAAAACACTTTTGGCCCAAAAAACAAGTGCATTCGGGAGTCTCAATTAATTTTAAAATGTTAACAATTAATTCAAAACGACAGTGTACCTGGACAGAAAAAGCCCTGTAGTGTGAAAAAACTATTAGAGGGTTTACTGTCATTTACATTGTGCCCTGTTCAATTTTTCAAGCATCTGCCTTAAGCACAAAAACAACCCACAGAATGTTTTTCTGCATGAGTCTTCATCATTCAGGTAGCAAAAAACAAGGTTGGAGAGATGTGTCATGTTTTTGGAGACACTAGCACCTCCAAATTGTGTGAGACAGCGGCCGCAAACCATCTCAACTGTTTATAGTGTTTTTACCAAGGGATCACAGTTGTGGTTTCATAGGGAGGGGGTAAAGTACACTTTTCAGAAGTGAAAGAACTAAATCAGAGTGAGATGTTTCTTGGCTTAATCTAAGTGGAAAATAGTCAGTGTGTATGCTCAGTGAATCATATGTGCAAGGGTGCTTTAAAATAATGTGCTGTTTGGAGCCATTCTTATCAAAACTAAGCTGTAGTGTCATTGTCCAGAGTACATTTGTCTTAAAGGTCACCTATTATGCACAATCAACATTTCTGTATGTCTTTTATATATAAATATGTGTCCCCTCTGAGAGATTCTGAAAGTTTCAGATTCTCTCTCTTTTGGTCCTAATCTCATCCATAAATGAAGAGACCATTGCAGTTTCTCTGGTTTGACGATTTATAAGTTTGTGTTTGAATAAAATGAGAAAATATATATATCGTATTCTATAAACTACTGACAACATGTATCTGTGTTGGAATTCAACATACACTGGAATGTAATGGCTGCCATGGAGAGATTGAGATGTAACCTGTTAAGCCCAAAGGTCCCCCTCGGCGGGTCCTTTTTTTTTTTCACGACACTGTCTCAGGGGATCTTAATATTTAAGAACCTATTAATGTGTTATACCAGATTAACGGGAATAATCTCAGCTAACTGACGGTACAAACAATTTTTACCAAAACAAAACACAAGTCTCATAAGAAGCATCTAAATGACCCCTGAGCGAAAAATGCTAACGCACTTTGGCACAGAACTCAAGATAAAAGATACTGTTATTACTTATCGTAGCTGCACACACAAGATATCCGATTAAAGCTGAGGTTCCACAGATTATTTAGGTATATATATATATATCATCACTAAGTGATCCGTACCTTTACGGAGCTTTTACGGGAGATCGTCTCACCGTAGCTGTCAATCTGATCAAAAGACTTGTTCAATGGCATTAAAACGAGAAAAAACACGGCTGAATCGGTTAATCCATATGTGACGACCCCTCCACACTACGTGGGGTGCCGTCTGTTTGTGTGTTTTTTTTGGGTGTTCACAGGTTCCGGTGGTGATGAGCTGCACCTGTCGGGGAGGATACCTGCCTGATGAGCTACACCTGGGGAAAAGTATATAGGAGGAGC
>NW_011333846.1:0-4142 GCF_000735185.1 Notothenia coriiceps
AATAACACTTTTGACTTACCAGAATGAAATCCCATGTATATTATTTAAGCTTTTAAATGTTTTGTTGTGTCACTGTTGACAGAACTTGAGAAATGAGGAAAGAAAGCCTATGGATACACCTGTTATTTGATCATAAAATGTGTATATAGGTTCATGCTACCTCAATCAAACTTTCACATTTTCATAGTGACATCCTATGTATATATTTCCAGCTTTCAAATGGTTTCGTTGTGTATGTTTGTGTTACCTATATGAAAAATAATATCATTTTCAAAATCTCTTTAAAGTTTTTTGTGATTTTGGGTCCAAAATGTTCATATAGTATCTCAAAATGAAAATAATAAATATCAGGTTATATAGGTGAGGTTGTCCTTAAAGAAAAGATACCAAACATTGACATTCCAAACTTTTTTTAATGGGGTTTAGTAAGACAAATCAAAAGTATGCGAAAACGGCCAAATTAGCCCAGGACTCCAAAGGGTTAATGTCCCGTTGAAAAGCAATCAGACTTCTGAGTTCATCTAGCTTATTTTCAATCGATTGAACATTAGCCAGAAGAATACTCTGAAGAGGGGTTCAGTTTTCTCGTTTCCTCAGTCTGACCAGCAGCCTGGCACGGGACCCCCACTTTGTCTTCCTCCTTATGTCTCTCAGGTAGGACAGCAACAGGTAGCCATGGAGAATCTCCATTTTCTGTCGGAGGGTTATTGTCCACAACTTTACATTACATTACATTACATTGCATTTAGCTGACGCTTTTATCCAACGCGACTTACAATAAGTACATTCGACCAGGAAGATACAACCTTGAAGAAAACAGAATCATATAAGGACATCAGGTTTCATAGAGCCAAACATTTCAAGTGCTACTCAACTGGCTTTAGATAAGCCAGTCCTTTATTAGTATATAAGTGCTTTGTTAGTAATTCTACCGCTCAAAGTGGAGTCGAAAGAGATGAGTTTTCAGTCTAGATCAGTTTAGATCAGTTAAACTTCAGTTTCGAAGGAATTTTGAACCCAACATCTGCATCGAATATTTTTCAAGGCAAAGATACATTAAACCCACTGCAGCCTTGCACTTCGCCAGGAGAGGTCGCTGTAACTGAAGCTTCGAGAAATGAACCTATTTCTGAGACAATTGTCCAAGTGGTTCGATGCTTCATTCAAAGCTTCATTTTGCCATCACTACCCGAATCTCCCGCTTGTCCAAACAAAGTAGGAACAGCATCGTTCTTCAGTGCCCTACGCTGTACATATCCGGCATGAATTGCTGAAAGGTTTGGGAAGCTTTGTTTCGTGAAAGGCTGGCAGAGGGTGCGGCCATAGTTCTGGGCGTGGCTACTGGGTATCCCTACGTAGCGATACCCAGGAAGTAAAATCTAATCTACAATGAGGCGTTTTGGGGAGGTGTTAGAGTTTTACTCGCTACAGGGTGTGCTTTCAGGGTTTTTGACTCTGCAGACCGTTTACATGCATAAAACACAAGGGGACGGGTAATAACCGGAAAAACATGACATGGACCTTTAAAGTAAATGTTATCCTGCTTCAGAAAGATGTCTCCCTCCATTTCTGATGTGTTCTGGTGTTATTAACACCAATGTATTCAAGAAACAGAGTGGTCCATCCACCTAGTTCCATGTGCATTTTCAGTTTTTACATAAAAGACCATATAGTGAAAATAGGCCAAATTCCTAGGTTCTCCTTGTTCTTCTTTCTTTTGTTTTAGTGCTAACGTAAGTATGACTTATCATAGGAATGAATTCCATGACGGTTTTTTTATCCAGCGCTTGATTTCTTCCTGTCGATGTGCTCCTGGTAATCATTTAAGGCTCAGCAATTAATTGTTGAATCATGCTTTTACTTTTCATATGTCAATTTTGATTTTTTTCAGGCTCGGTTGCTTGGGACTCTTAAAATGCTAAATGTGTGCTGTAGACAGCTTACTTTCCCACCTTCAGTTAAACATGGACCAGGAAGGACAGCTAAATGTCATGTAAGAATATCAGGGAAAAAAAACAGGATGGATAAATAAGAGAGCAGAGGGCACAGAGGCCCGTGAAAAAAGGAGGGGAAAGGAGAAGTATTTTTAGCATTACCATTTAGACAGGCGGTGACCAGCACAATTTAATCTGACCTCAGAACAAACAGGCCTGTGTGTTGTTGTAAATGCGGATCAGAAGACCGGTCAGAGGGATAATTGGTAAATTATGAATAATAATGCCGGGCTGTCATTACGGCAGACTGTGAAAGAGGATAACAATGAATCACAATTTTCCATCTCTCGCATGTCAACTCTATCCTAGTATGTAACCGCCATGTTGCACACTCAAGTGGAGGAGAAATTGTGGCCACATGAATGCACCGATGCGTGATGAATTCGAAAGAGATAGGGATGTGTGCAAACAGTCAGATGTGAAACAAGAACAGCACAATGGTAAATAACTGAGTAAGAGAGTGAAATCTGAATCGCTGTCGAGACTTTAAAAACCGTGGTTCAATGCTGAGGCCGATGACAATACATCACAAGAGCACCAGATGTTGTTAAATGTGGGTTGAGATGTTGCCGTCTGCTTCGATTGTAACATGCCGCTGAACGATGCGCGGCTCATCCCGGAGTGCACATAAACACCCACATGCACATGTAGCTATGAGTTGAACACATCAACACCTGCCGCCAATTAGCTCCAACTCAGCACCATCTGAGAGCAGATCACACTCGGTGCCTCTCAGTGTTGTGCAGAGCTTTCAGATAATAACAGTCTCCATTTGGGTGATTGAGTAGTTAAATAGGATACTTCCGTGTGTTTCCCCCCTCCCCCCCTCCTCCTGCAAGGTACTTAGAATGGTACTTGATGAATGTGTGAGAGGCTCCAGATGTTCTGCGCTGAGGTCCTTCGGGGAGTGCTTGTTGTCCAACAGCACTTCTGCTTCAGCTATTTTCCATCATTTCTGAGGGAATAACGTCAGGAATTCACCTTATGCAGAGACATGAGTATAAGATACATATCTGTTTGGCATTTCACCTCATCCTGCTCACGGTTAAGTTGATTCATTCATAAATGCTTTTGTTGTTTTCCTGTAATGAATGCTTTTCATTTGCTTTCTTCCTTGCTTTCTTCCTGCGTTAAAGATAGCCACTTTTTTAGATGGTCCAATGTAAAAGAGCCACCAAGAGTCAGGGAATCACCCCGAGAAGAGAGAGAAAGGATCGGGATATCTGACTCTTTGGTCATGTCCAGTCCTTGTCAGTAGTCAGACCATTGTGCAAAAGTCTTTGTTATTGATTCAGACAGTATTGCTTTAAAGGTTGCTTTGTCTATTGCAGGGGTCGTCAACCTTAGGCACACGTGCCACCATTGGCACGAGGTACCGTAACCAGTGGCACACCAGGAATAAGTGTGCAAAAAGATTTAAATTGTATTTTCAGATCCTGAACGAGACTGCCGCCAGAGCGCGTTTCCCCATTACCTGCAGAAGGAAGCCATGCACGCAACGTAGCACAGAAGGAAACAAAACATTAAAGAAATCTAGACAGCAACAGAATTAAACAAGCGACTGCCTGTTTTTCCTGGACAAGGACAGGTTCCTTGAACACAACACGAACACAACGTGTCATCACGTGGTGTAGTGCTTCCGGAACGCACCGGAATGCCGCTCCAGCACTTCATAAATTGCAGTACCCATAAGGAGCCTTACACACAGGGCCGCCCCTGGCCAACTTGCGGCCCCAAGCGACATTGTGAGATGACATGAGGCCCCCCCCCCTACTTTTTTTTTTGGAAACAAAGTAGGCTACTTTGCAAATGTAATTCCTGTTTATTATTATCAACACAGTTAATTTGTTATACAGTGAAGTAAATGGTAAATGTGCATGTATGTTGTTCAGTATGCGTTTACACGTGAATACGTCTGCATTTCCTGCCAAATACTAGCCTCAAAAAGATTAAAATATAATTAATGCAAATAAACTACTTCTAATAATAATATTAATAATAATCAATTCAATAATATAAATACTATATTATTTTATTATAATATAGTTGTAATATAGTCAAGACAAAACATGCTTATAACATGCTCAAAAACTGATATTTCTTAAATCTGTATTCAAATGTAGTTCCCTCTGTCAGCAATGTATCAAC
>NW_011333847.1:0-2426 GCF_000735185.1 Notothenia coriiceps
TTCAAGCGTGCCTTAATATATGCGACACTAGGGATTAAGTCGCGCGAGAATTGTGACGATTCTCTCCAATTCTCACCAATTCTCACCAATCAGCAGTCGTCATTAGTTTAGCATATTCCGTCCGGTTGTTGGCCCCGCTTGTTGGCCTCGCTTGTTGGCATCGATAGAACCACGATTTAGTCGGGTCAGAAAAAAGGTGAAAAAGTAGCCCCGGGCCAAAACTAGGCCAAGTGGAAGCGCAAGCAAAAACGGGCCCCGCACGGCTCGGCACGGCACGCTTAAAGCGAGCTCCGCGCTGCAGTGTGAATGCGCCATAATATGCCTACTGGGAGTTGTATCCAATCATGCAGTGTAGTGATTTTTAAGTGTATAGTGTCCATATTATTACTATATAGTACATTTGCATTCTATTTTGCACAGTATATACATGAGAACAACCCATCTGGGTACTTTCCCTCTGCGTCATGGCCGTGTTTCTTTTTGGGTGAGACGTTTGCTGTCATTTGACTGCCGGTAAATACAGATTCTGATGTTTCCCCAGTCTGATCAAAAAGTGTATAGAACAGTGCATTTTTTGCCCAAATACAGCAGTCAGCATCAATGTTCAATCAATGTCCTCTTAGACTGGGGAGGGGGCAGCACTGGGATTTCCTTGGCTTGTCAGTGTTTCATATTTGAATGCAGCATACTACATGTAATACTTGAGACCATTCTTTATGGACCTTTACTTTTACCCTCCTTTTGTCTAAGTTACATTAAAGAAAGTCGTAACTTTGGATCTTTTTGTTGTTTGACGTGTAATACACAACATCTTTGAGGCATGATAAAAAAGAAAAATTCTGCTTGGTGCAGATTCTTTGTTTTCACCATAAAAAGGGCGGGGTGACGTAGCGCTGCTCACATCTATTGATTTAGGAGTCAATAGTTTTAGCACACAGTCAAAGTGCTGTTATATTCATTTATTTATATGTTTGTTGCTTTAGTTCAATAACATTGGTTGATGTCCCAGAATGTATCAGTTCTCAGAAGAAGTTACGGTAGTTTGGTAGAAGTACCAATACCAAAATATTTGAATAATTACTCCATAAGTCAAACTAATGTAAGTATTCCACGCGCATTTATTTGTAAACTATGCAGTTTTGATTCACAATCCTTGAGTGCCATATACAATCCCATATCATGGATTAACAAATCAAGGCTACCATGTGACCCAAGAGGAGCTCTAAATAAGGTTTTTACATTCATATGTTGCTATTACAGAGGGAATAGGCACTCTAAAAATTGACTAAAATCGAGGGCTGGCATCCAGCAGGAATAAAAAAGAAACAGCTCTCCGTTACTTCAGTAAAAGCACAAATTCTTCCGTTCCTGAAAATAGCATCAGTTTTCTTTCATCCTGGCCCAGGGAAACCTCCTCCTCAGTTTGAATGAGCACCTTAACTTTAATGACAAAGCTGTGATCCCTCACCTTGGACACCAGCGGGGTGGAGACATTGTGGATGACGTCAGGTTTGACCCCATTAGCTTTGATTCTCTTATAGAGTGCCAGGCGACTTCTTCTGCGGCCCTTGTCCCCGTTGGCCAGGGACCCATTGTGCCTGTGAAACATAGAAGAAATGTTACGCACTTTCCACTAACATCGCTGCAGTTATTATCCAGTGGAAAGTCGACGACGCTGAAGTTGGCTTCCGATTCAGAGCATCCGATTCGGTAGTTAAGGGGAAAGTTAAGGGACATTTAATTTACAGCGCTGAGCGAACAATCCTCCGTGTTTGAACCTCTTAAATCGCTGCATAGCCGATTTATTTGGACTGGATTATCCCAGAGTCTAAAGATTATTTATAACCCAGTTTGAGATTCGTGAAACCTTTATTCTATTTGTGAAAATACAAAAAAAGGGAGATTTCAGTGCTTTTTTCACATGTAGACCAGGTCCTGATCTAAAACCACTATACCTAGACTCATCAAATCTGGACTGGATTATTTGTGAAACCTTTATTCTATTTGTGAAAATACAAACAAGGGAGATTTTGCAGCTTTTTTTTTAATCTAGACCACATTAGACCAGGTCCTGATCTAAGACCACTATACCTAGACTCATCAAATCTGGACTGGATTATCCCAGAGAGTCTAAAGATTCTGTATAACACAGTTTCAGATTTGTGAAACCTTTATTCTATTTGTGAAAATACAAAAAAGGGAGATTTCAATGCTTTTTTCACATGTAGACCACATTAAACCAGGTCCTGATCTAAAACCACTATACTCACAAAATCATCCCCTTTCTTTGCTCCTATCAAAGAGGTGGTCACACAAGCACAGGAGGAAGCAGGGAAGGAGGATGACGCAAACAGAGCATGCCAGCCAAATCCTCATTATTGTGACACTTGTGGAAATAATTCTCCATTACGCTGGTACTGTGCCTC
>NW_011333848.1:0-3031 GCF_000735185.1 Notothenia coriiceps
GGGGGGGGGGTCAGGGGGAGTCATTGGTGTTTCATCAGTCATCAGAATCAGAAGTACTTTTTTTATCTGGAGGAGATAAGGTTTAATGACAATTACTTTATTTTAAAATTAAATAATTTATGCAAGCGTAAGAAGTAATTATATATAGTTATTGCATAATAATCATTTGGGAAACATTTTTAAATAAATAAAAAAATAATAAAAAAATATATGTAAAAAAAATACAATACAATTAAATTATAGGAGCATTAAATAATTAGAACAAATTAAATCAAAGTAAGAATGTGCACTAAAATATAAAATAACAAATAAACATCAGAAGTTCAAGTAAATATAACAACAATAATAAATACAAATGTGTATACTAACATATTTGCAGTGGTTCGGATAAGATATTCCTCCTAAATTAGGGTTTTCCTTTGATTTACTATAATAAATTGTTATTTTTAACTAAGATATTAATGCTGAGTTGCAATAGTTAAAGAGGGTTATAGCTGCTGATGGGGATCAAAGCAGTGGTGTATTAAGTTAATAAGAAAAAGATGGAGATGTGGCATCGTGCAGAAAGGCTCAGACAGACAGCAGGTAGAGAAGGAGACGGATAGATAACGTGCCAGGCTTTTCCCCAGCGCTACAGTGTGAGGACCAACTCCTGACAGGACACCCAGCGGGGGGGCGTAGAGGGGAGACACTGCCCTACTTCCCGCTATTCATCAAACCTGGCATCGCTTTGTCTTTCCGTCACACACACACACACTCACTCACTCACTCACTCACTCACTCACTCACTCACTCACTCACTCACTCACTCACTCACTCACTCACACACACACACACCATGTATACATCACTTCAGGGGACATTACATTGACTTACATGCATTTCCTGGAGACTTATCCTAACCTTAACCATAACCAACACATGCCTAACCCTTACCCTAACCAAGTCTTCACCCTAAAATTAATGATTCCCCACACGTGACTGTGTAAACAGATTTAGGTCCCCACAAGGATAGTAATGCTAGGACACACACACACATGCACACACGCACGCACGCACGTACACATTTAATCAGCTAAATGCATCCCTCTATCCCTCCACTACATCGGCTCTCTTAATGTTAGGAGATTTAAAAGGAGCCGAAAAGCCATGATGGACAGCGAGTAATGATAATGGAAATGATAAAGCAGCTGTGCCAGAACAATGTGTGATTAAAGAAATTACAAATAGGGACCACATGCAGCGCTGCCTTTGTTGTTGCTTTCATCCCACCTTCACTGTCTCCTTCTGTTACGCTAATCACACCCAAGAAATGATGTTATTTAAGTGTTTAATGTACGACGGTTTGGGCTATACTAACAGTACATTATCCAAATGAGAAAGTCTAACTATCACCGAATATTCATTGTTAACTGCGGTCCTCACGCTTCAGTGATGGTGCACGACACAGCTGTTAAAACATGCTGGCCCCTTGTTGCCATGGAATCATTTTTCATGTGCATGTGATATGTTTCGATTCATACACGCCTGCAATATTTGTAAATTAGCGCTTAAATCACAAACAAGATTGAATTCTGCTAATATGTGGTTTGTGTAATTAGTTTACATTTATACAGCAAAACAAGAAACACACCTGTAAATATAACTAGTAGTAATTGTAAAGAAACAAAAACATACATTTTGAGGATTATATTGATTTGCAAATGTTAACAAAAGGACACAAACATAAAGTCGAGTACCACTGGGAGTGAGGATTGTCAGTCCAGTTGCTGCAGCTTTAAAAAAAAGTTACGTAACGAAATGAAGCTCAGAGAAAGGGGAGAGTTTGAAGAGAGGATTTTTAATAATTAACTTTTCAAAGGAAGAATAATTGACCTGAATAAAAGACATCTGCAGCAGAGATGACGGCTTCAAACTGGCCAAAGGGTCAGCACACATCTATAGAAATACTCAACAATAACTGACTTTTTGCAGAGTTTAAGTGCTCCCAATTTGTATTATATTTCTGTGGTCCTTTTAGCTTTTGCATCACTGCCTGCTCAGTGACTGCTGTAAAAAATACCACTCAATTAATGAAGTGTTTTATTATCAAAAGAAGTCAGTGTTCAGCTGTCATCATCATCATACCAGTTACATTGTGTACGAGTCAGCATGTGAGCTCTGTCTGATAAATGTTTTTCCCGTTATCCAGGGATGAGAGCCTTTCAGGAAGTGACATCACGTCCAAGTTGGAGCCCGCCTTCCTCTCGGGGCTCCGCTGCACTCAGCCGCTGATCAGAGCCAAGTTCTTCGAGGTGTTCGACTCCTCCATGAAGCGGCGCGTCTACGAGCGGCTGCTCTACATCTGCTGCTCTCAGAACTGGGAGGCCATGGGCAGCCACTTCTGGATCAAACAGTGCATAGAGGTACACAAAGGGCTGCACAACGATGGACTAGCGCAATATTTCCTTAAAGGGGGCCCTGATATGCTTTTGGTGGTTTTCCCTTTTCCTGTAGTGTGACATGTTGACATGATTTAATGTTTAAAAAGGTAGATAACGTACCTTTCTAAACATTAACATGTCAACATGTCACAGTAGAGCCATAAAATACAACTATGAGCAACATATGGCCCCCTTTTTTAAAGGCTAAATATGTGAAAATATCATGCTATACTTTTATTTTGGTACTCCAGAGAATCCTGGCTACAAATCCGATCCTACAGACTTCATTAAAAGTCCTTGTTTGGTACAGATAATCATCTTTAATATGTGTTTTAACGATAATGAGAATAGTAATCAAAAGTAAAATAGTTATTACTAAGGACATAATTCTCCATCTTATGTTCCTTTTTCTGTGATGTTTTACCTCCACACTCACACAGTTACGGCCCGTCCACACACAGGCATGAAAAAAATCTTTAAAAATCTTGATGCTGGGCGTGTCTGAAGCTTGGCGATTTTTTGCGACCAACAACCAATCACATGAATCTCCCGCCCCCGACATACAAAGCAATAGCAATGTTAAAACGAAGTAAACTGGATATAAACTC
>NW_011333849.1:0-2014 GCF_000735185.1 Notothenia coriiceps
ACACACACACACACACACACACACACATACCATGTATACATCACTTCAGGGGACATTACATTGACTTTCATGCATTTCCTGGAGACTTATCCTAACCTTAACCATAACCAACACATGCCTAACCCTAACCAAGTCTTCACCCTAAAATTAATGGTTCCCCTCATGAGGACCTCCATTTTGTCCCCATAAGGGAGGCGAGTCCCCACACGTGACTGTAAACAGATTTAGGTCCCCACAAGTATAGTAATGCTAGAACACACACACACACACACACACACACACACACTCAAAGACACTCCTTCCTCCTTCTTTCTTACGTTTTACTCTCTCTCGTCCTTCTCCTCCCTCTCTCTCTCTCACATTAGCATTGTAAAGCACACCTGCGGTAATCCCTGTCTTCCTGACGGATTATTCCTCCTGCTCCTCCTATAGATCCCCTCCCTTGTCCCACCAGCCAATAAATCTCCTCCCGATAAACCCTCTCTGGTTGCGGGCCGTGCGGGCGGCGGTGTGAGGTGATGCTGATGTTCACTGATCAAACAGGGCTGAACTCAGCGGGGCACAGGCAGTGTCTCTCTTCAGACAGTTCAGACCACAGACAGCAGATGTGCTCGCAGACTGAACACATTTGAATACTCAACATGTTGGAGATATTTGGTTTCTGATTATGTTTTAGTCGGGCTGCTGTGGATGTGTGTAGTGGAATACATGTATGAGGCGGTACATTAATTTCTCCTTTGTTTCAAAATCAATATCTGACTTTACTCAAATTATCTGTTTTGACGGATAGTATTTAGACGTTTGCTTTTAAATATTTCTGTAGCTCAGGATCAGACTACTTTTACTCACACAAATGACAATGCTTTGCAAATAAAACTTAATTTATTTGAGGTCAGCAAAAGGCATATAGGACAATATATACTATATACTAGAAATAATAATTGACCCAGATTGGCTGACAAAACCCACTCCTCTGATTCACAACTGGCGATTGAAGCGGGTATGTCGGGAATGATCCAAAGCTCTACAATAGTTCTAACTATCCTTGTGATGAGATTGTTTTCCCCATTCAAAAACCTATAATTTAACAATTCAAATAATAATTGATATGTACATAATGTGTATTCCATTTAATGGATGGGTTCGCCCAAATTACAAAGAGACGATTAAATAAAGCTATTGTTTTCACTCTCACTCATACAGACCAGAATATCAGCTCAAAGTATTTTTCTAAATCCAAAGTTTAAAAATAATCCATTTACAAACGAAATTGAGAAAAGCATCGGTACATTTGTTCAGTTTGATATGCTTGAAAACGATGACTCAATCCAGTAAGGAAACTTTTTGTGGGTTAATTGAGTAACCCGTTAAAAAGTATGTATGAGCACATCACTGTAAGTAGAACAAGACAGAGACGGCTATACTCTGCATGAAACATAATGATTTATGGCACATCCAGCTAATTAGGTTACATGCGAACGATATGATCCCGACTGCACTGAGAGGAGCGCAACGTTTCTCTTTACTAACTCGACACCAAATCCCTGCTCTCTCCCACTCCCTCTTTATCTCTTTCTCACACACACACACATTAGTAAGATCATGCATGGGGGCGTCATACTGAAGTGACATCTCACTGAAGCTCGGTCTCAGTTGAGAATAACGGCAGTTGTGTAAAAAACACACACACACACACACACACACACACACACACACACACACACACACACACACACACACACACACACACACACACTGAGACACACTCCAGAGCAGTGTGATGTATAAATGATCAAGAGCAGAGAGAACAGCAGGACATCATCTTTCTCCCTCTCTCGCCCACCCAAATTCACTCGTTCTCCCCCTCATGCCTCATCCCACCAACCCCAAAAACACACACACACACACACACACACACACACACACACACACACACACACACACACTCACACACACTCTCTGTCTTTCAATCTCGCCCGCCCACCTACCACTGCCCTTAAATATGTAATGAAAT
>NW_011333850.1:0-2690 GCF_000735185.1 Notothenia coriiceps
CAAACACTTCAGAGACATGTTTTGTATATATCTGAAACCTATAATATATTGATGAAAAACAGTATTAATAGGGGACCTTTAAGTGTATATAAAATGCTCTAATCCAGGTTATTGTTACGGTGAAACCACACTCATGTTGTCTTTGAATACAGGTTTCATGGCTCCAGAGCTAATCCAGAAGAAGGAGTATGACTACACAGTGGATTATTTCACGATGGGAGTCACCCTGTATGAGATGATTGCCGCCAAAGGGCCCTTTAGAGTACGAGGAGAGAAGGTACCTAACATGTAACAAAAA
This sequence comes from Notothenia coriiceps, assembly GCF_000735185.1. Lineage (NCBI taxonomy): Eukaryota > Metazoa > Chordata > Actinopteri > Perciformes > Nototheniidae > Notothenia > Notothenia coriiceps. The sequence continues at coordinate 299 of NW_011333850.1, forward strand.
TATCCCCTAATTGCTCTTGTCCAATGCCAAACCATACAAATATCCTCTTTCTTTAGGTTGAGAATACGGAGGTTGCTCGCAGAATCTTGAATGATCCAGTTTCATACACACCGGTCTTCAGCAAAGACTGCAAGGATATCTGTGAAGGCCTGATGCACAAGGACCCAGAAAAACGTCTCGGGTTCAAAAACAACGACTGTGAGGAGCTGAAAAAACAGCCTTTCTTCAAAGATATTAACTGGGGTTGCCTGGAAGGAGGTGGGTGACGTCTAAGAAATACAATCGAAGAAGGCTTATCTGCATAATAAGGTCCAAATAAAGAAATATATAGATTTTTCCTGTCATATTTTATTATGCTTTTTGGGGTTTTCCCTTTGCTGTAGTGTGTTATATATGTGATTGTGTGCAGGTAAATGGTCTGCAAAGGCTGACATCCCAAAGTTTCTGTTTCTCACCTGCCCCACAATGCACTTCTATTAGCTAGTGCTCCAACACATTGTACATGACTAAGGGGCGGGACATCTCTACGCAGTTGACTAATCACAACAAAGCCGGACAGAAAACCAATCACAGCCATGAATGTATAAAGAGAACTGGATACAGCGTTGGAGGCGGGACCCCGTTTATTCCTTTTAAAGTTGCTCAGTGGCGCATAACGCCAAAATGGTCTGATTCTCGAGAGTAAATGTATTGTGTCTGGCTCCATAGAGAGTGCGCACTTGAGTTTTTCGTAAGCCCCGCCTCCGATCTCCGACTCTCGGCTCAGTCAAATGAATAAATAACTGGATTCAGCTTTTAGCACATTTCACAACTTTTAGACCCTAACGATTTAAATAAGGGATATAAAAGTGTTCGTACTGGGTAGTTGATTTAGTTAAATTATCAGCTGATTTACAGACGTCTCTTTCCCCATGTAAATCAATAGGAAAAAGCATTTTGGGGCCCAATGACGTCATAGAGAGACACATAAGTTGCAGTACCGCTTTTGGCCACAACGAAAATTAGGATCAACGTCCGGTACGCTGCGAGCTTATACAGAGCAGACAGGGCTCTGGTTTCAGACAGAGGGTGAAAAGAGGTACTGTAGCACAGGCAGTATGAGAAAAATAAAGAGCTTTTTGAACATTAACGCATGGAGACATGTCAGAGTAGAGCACAAAACATACAAATATGAACCTGAAAATGAGCATAATATATCTTCTTTAATTTGTTCTTTGTCTGTGTTCCATCTAAAGGAATGCTACCGCCACCATTTGTCCCTGATCCTAAAGCGGTCTATGCCAAAGGTATTGACGATGTGGGCGCCTTCAGCTCGATCAAAGGTGTGGTCCTGGATAAGGAAGACACAGATTTCTACAACGACTTTTCTTCCGGCAACGTCCCGATCCCCTGGCAGGAGGAGATGATCGAGACGGGTGTGTTTGGGGAGATGAACATCTGGGGAGAGAACGGCAAGCTGCCAAATGACCTTGACTCAAGCTTTGTAGAAGCCAAAGGAGGAGGATGTGTTCTGCTTTGAGTTGCAACAGATGGAAATAGAGCAAAGAATATATATTATATACCAATTATTATTAAAGTTATTATTATGGCAGACATTGTAGATAGAAGAGCAATCAATAAAAGCTTGAAAAGCAACATGTGTTTTGAGTCTACTTTTTTTTTACTATCCACATCAATGTGTTTCTTTGACGCTTTTCAACAAATTAGCTGAAGTTAATGAATAAATTGGGTTCTGGTTTCAGACAGAGGGTGAAAAGAGGTGCTCGTGAACAGGTTGTATGTTTCATGGTTAAAGATTATCTTCATTATCATATAAATATTGTCATTAAGACACCTTTGGCCCTTTGCAGATATTCTTGTGTGAATTTGAAACTGCAGTATACAATATATCAGAATGTATTTCCAGCTTGTACATTAAACCACAACTGTTTATATCATACTGTTTATGGAAGTGGTTCAGTCTAAGATGCTCTATTTTAGATAAGGATACTAATAAGTGTTTAATTTGGTCAAACAATAACTGGAATAATCAGTGCTTGTTTATTTGGATTGGCTCAGTCTCTTGGGTTACTGTTAGGGTAAATATTAAACCAGCTAGCATCTCAGGTCTAGTTAATCTTAAATTAGCACGGAGAGCAATTCAGCAGTAAAAGTGATTATATTTATTACATGCCAATCTCATGAATACTGTATGTCTCACTGGCAGGGCCGTCCCTGGCCAACTTGGGGCCCCAAGCGACATTGTGAGATGAGCCCCCCCCCCCTCACCAACCGACAGGAGTGAAACTATTTTTTTTGGAAACAAAATACTTTGCAAATATAATTCCTGTTTATTATTATTATTATCAACAGTTACTTTTTTATACAGTGAGGTAAATGGTAAATGTGCATG
>NW_011333851.1:0-2934 GCF_000735185.1 Notothenia coriiceps
AAGGAGATGTGTTGCACTGCGTGAGGCAAATGGTGGTCACACCAGATACTGACTGGTTTTCGGACCCCCCCAGACCCTAAGGCTGTGCGAAGTTGCTGGATATTGGCAGGAACTGGAACACGCTGCCGTATACCCCGATCCAGAGCATCCCAAACATGCTCAATGGGTGACATGTTAGGGTTAGGGTTTAACCCTAGGGTTTTCTGACCCCCCCAGACCCCCCCAATAAAGCAAAAATGCACGTTTCAGAGTGGCCTTTTATTGTGGCCAGCCTAAGGCACACCTGTGCAATAATCATGCTGTCTAATCAGCATCTTGATATGGCACACCTGTGAGGTGGGATGGATTATCTCGGGAAAGGAGAAGTGCTCACTATCACAGATTTTTTCAGATTTGTGAACAATATTTGAGAGAAATGGTTATTTTGTGTATATAGAAAATGTTTTAGATCTTTGAGTTCATCTCATGAAAAATGGGAGCAAAAACAAAAGTGTTGCGTTTATATTTTTGTTCAGTGTAGATAAATCCAAATATATATATATATACAAATATAAGAAGTTAACATAATAGGTTTAAGTATGCAAAATTCAAATATAAAAGTACATTTAATTGTCGAATAACCTAAATAAAATAGAATAAAAATATCTAAATGAAAAAGGACAAAACATCACCAGGGTTATAGACATTATCTACATTATATTTCTAATTACAAATACTTACATGTTTATTGAATACATGTATGTACAGATAATATATGTTAATTGATATGGATTGTCACAAAAAATGCACACAAGACAAGGAATTTATTTTCAATTTAATTTCTTTTAATATAATCTTATTTACATTGTATTTTTTCATAAATGTTTAGTACATAGTAAGTTACAATACTCTTGCATCCATTACACAGTGAACTCTAGAAAACGCAGATTGAAATGATACTGCTTAACAGTCTTCAATAATCAATCTACAACAAATCCCAACTGTTTCCACGTGTAGGTCTTTTGATTTCATTCACTTTGTTGGAGGACTAATGACTGTAAAGAGGATTTTTTTGTTCATTCATGGTGGTCTTGAGAACGAGGACTACTTTTTTCTAACATCCAGGCAATGGAGACAACATCAGGGCCACAGAGAAAGAAAAAACAAGATGGTGAAATGGATGATGAAACATGTATGAAAGGCTTTTGAGATTTTATTATACACGTCACATACAACCAAAGAGTTCCTGAAGCTGACCCTTTCTTCCTTTCCGTCCTCGTGGCTCATTTAGTTAAATATCCAGGTCCCCAGCGTCAGTAGTTTTTAAAATCAGGGTTGGGAGGATTGATCCCTTTCTAAATAAATGTAACGTGGTATTTAAAACACCAAAAACACTGTTCATTCATACACTGACAAGAGTATTCCCCCCGCAATTATTTGAATGTTAAAAAAAAATAAAAACAAGTAACGAAATTCAATAAAACCCACTTTGTGGATTACTTGAATTGTAAGTGAATTGACCCTTCAACTCTGGTAGAGGGGGGGTGATGAAGAGATTAGTGTGGGCTCTGTGTAGAGCATATAGCAGCTTGGTCAGTAATCACTTAGTAATAAATAATAAAAATATCAGAGTGGATCAGAGTGGTCGCAGATACAAACGGAAGGAGACAAAAAGTTAGCAAAAAACAGAGGAGCAGGCTCATTTGATCGTTTTTACAGCGGAACAGGGTGCCATGCCTGAAACACACACTCTCTCTCATACACACACAAATACAGTCTCATTCACACACACACGTACATGCACTCTGATACACGACAGTGGTTAAACATAAAGCATGAACACTAGTCAATCAATCGGCTTGTCAGACAGAAAGACAATCAGTCTCCGCTTTGTTCCTCTTCTTCACACGTCTGATTTTCTAAAAGTTTGCAGGCTCGCATGTGATTGGCCGATTCTGTCCGCGGCGGTAGACATTCTGAAGAATGACATCATAGCTTGTTAAAACTGAAGGATAAAAATGCTTCTTCAAAACATTTGAAAAACTTTAAAATACTTTTCTTTTTTTGTCTGTTTTTGTATCTTCTTCCTCTCCCGCTGTGCTTCCTCCTTTAACCCCCCCCCCCAACAGTTTGGTGGTTAGGAGGTGGCGAGAGACCCAAAGTCTGTTTCTTGTGATGCTTGGCTGCTCCGTATACTCCGTGTATACTTTGATATTTTGTTGATGTGTGTGTATATGATGTAAAAAGTCAAATCGTTTTGTGTGCAAGTGCAAGCGCAAGTGTGTCTGTGTGTGTCGGGTTGATTTTGGACTCGTCACTCCACAGCGAAGCCGCATGTCTCCTCCACAGCCGTCAGCAGTTTCTCATAGAGCTTCTCGTAGGACTCGTAGGGAGGGACGTCTATCCGGTTAAAACTGGAGACAGGAAAGAACAATTAGTGACTCTTCGGCACATACATAGTCATTGAAGTCGTATTTTCATTTAAAAAACTGTCCCAACTGGTTAAATCTACTATATCACAGTCATATTTGTTTATATTATTCTGGTCTATAGAGTGGTGCAGGGTGAGTCCTAAAACCAGAAATGAGTTAGCATTTTAGAAAGTTAGCGTCCCTTGTTTAGAAGTCAATGGTTTTTTGAACGTGTTTTTGCTTAGAGGCGTGAAATAAGATTGGTTGTTAACACAAACTTAATGGATTGTTCCCATTTTGTTCTACGATGTAAAATATGTCAGTAAATATTCCACTGGCCGATTAAAACAGTTGTTTTATTTAATTTAAACAGCGGTTGCTAACAGGTGACTAAAAGAGACTACTAAAAAGGTCATCACGCTGAACATTAGCCACCTTATTGGTGACGTGAAGTCATGTGACCGTGATGTAGTTCCTTTTACAGGGGTGTCAAACTCAATTTCATCACGGGCCACATTAGAATTATGGTTGCACTCAAAGGGCC
>NW_011333852.1:0-4599 GCF_000735185.1 Notothenia coriiceps
TGGGTTGTCACTACAGTAGCTAGTAGGTGGGTTGTCACTACAGTAGCTAGTAGGTGGGTTGTCTCTACAGTAGCTAGTAGGTAGTAGGTGGGTTGTCACTACAGTAGCTAGTAGGTGGGTTGTCACTACAGTAGCTAGTAGGCGGGTTGTCTCTACAGTAGCTAGTAGGCGGGTTGTCACTACAGTAGCTAGTAGGTGGGTTGTCACTACAGTAGCTAGTAGGTGGGTTGTCACTACAGTAGCTAGTAGGTGGGTTGTCACTACAGTAGCTAGTAGGTGGGTTGTCTCTACAGTAGCTAGTAGGCGGGTTGTCACTACATTAGCTAGTAGGTGGGTTGTCTCTACAGTAGCTAGTAGGTGGGTTGTCTCTACAGTAGCTAGTAGGCGGGTTGTCTCTACAGTAGCTAGTAGGCGGGTTGTCACTACAGTAGCTAGTAGGTGGGTTGTCTCTACAGTAGCTAGTAGGCGGGTTGTCAGTACAGTAGCTAGTAGGCGGGTTGTCACTACAGTAGCTAGTAGGTGGGTTGTCACTACAGTAGCTAGTAAGTGGGTTGTCACTACAGTAGCTAGTAGGTGGGTTGTCTCTACAGTAGCTAGTACGCGGGTTGTCAGTACAGTAGCTAGTAGGTGGGTTGTCTCTACAGTAGCTAGTAGGTGGGTTGTCACTACAGTAGCTAGTAGGTGGGTTGTCACTGCAGTAGCTAGTAGGTGAGTTGTCACTACAGTAGCTAGTAGGTGGGTTGTCACTACAGTAGCTAGTAGGTGGGTTGTCACTACAGTAGCTAGTAGGTGGGTTGTCACTACAGTAGCTAGTAGGTGGGTTGTCACTACAGTAGCTAGTAGGTGGGTTGTCACTACAGTAGCTAGTAGGTGGGTTGTCACTACAGTAGCTAGTAGGTGGGTTGTCACTACAGTAGCTAGTAGGTGGGTTGTCACTACAGTAGCTAGTAGGTGGGTTGTCACTACAGTAGCTAGTAGGTGGGTTGTCACTACAGTAGCTAGTAGAACAAATTTGATTGCTTTTTTACATTATACTCAAAGGGCCAGTAAATATCACCCCGGGGCCGGATTTGGCCCGCGGGCCGCCAATTGAATAGCCCTTTGCTAGGAGATGTTTAAAAACTGCATTTTAGCTCAGAAGGGAAACTCACTCTTCTTTTTGGCTGCAGTCTGAGCTGAAGCTGAATCCGACGTCTCCTCTTCATCCTTCACCTCCGTCTTTATTTCCGGTTTCCTATCTTCCGTCTTAACGCTCACCATCGTCGTCGTCGTTTTAGTCGTCGATGATGATTCCATGGGAAGCCCTTTGCCTCCCTCTCCGGAGCACTCCTCCTTTTTCACCTCCAGCTTCACAGGCTTCTCCTCAGTTTTCATGTTGCTGAGCTTCCCTCCCTTGGAGCAGCTGCCACTGTCGCTCTCCTCCTCCTCCTCGTCCTGCTGCTGCTGCTTGATCTCCATCTTGGAGTCGTGGTTGGCGGTGGAAGCGTTGGACTGCGGCTGCTGGGAGGAAGCGTCCAAGCTGCTGACGGAGGCCGGGGTCAGCGCCTGATTGTCTGTGTGGAATGAACCCTTCTGGGACAACTAGAGAGAGGAGACATGGGATCAAAACTCAGGTGCATGGAAACAGGGAATCAGAGATATTAAAGGACAGGATGCTTTGACAAGATACAAGCACATTAACGTTAAGTGAAGCATTGGACAAACTTTAACACAAATGATGAAGCTGGATCATAACTGAGGACACAGACAAATGTTAAGTCCCATGATAAGTGCTATATGAGGAAAAGGCAGATTAAAATAACCCTTTTATCAATAGGGTTTGAAACCTTGACCTGACATGAGCTTATCTTCATGTCATCATCGTATTGTTGTGTCAAGCTGGGTCATAATGAGTCCAGTATTGAAGGAGAACCCTGCAGAGGACATCCTCAATTTGGGCTGCTATGTAATCCTTTGGCGCAACTGCACACCTTTAATGTATGTCCAAACAACTTTGTTTTGGTATTGACCGGCTCAGATTGGAATTATAAGCGTCTTACAACATTGTGCAAAGGAGCCTTCAGAGAAATAAAACGTTGTTAGCGTTATTTAAAAGATTTTCAATGTCAAGATTGTGGATGCAACAGGAGATTACAGAATGAGACTCCTCAGAGCGAGACTTGGGTTAGCCACAATTACAAAAATACAAGCAAAATGAAACGACCCTACAGTTTCCTTTTTTCTATAGGGTCCTTTGAAGGATGTTGTGAGACACTCTTGATGGCAAGAAACAAGGCACTTTTAGTGGATATACATTAAGACCCCATTTACACGGGAACGTTTACGCACCGTATGCGTTTAAAAAAAGTCTTCCGTTCACACGCCTTCGGCTCAATTAACGTGTCCGTTCACACGAGACTACTGGAAACGCTGTAGTACATATGCCGGGCCTGTAAGTGGCGCTGCTGCCGCCACAAAATACACCAAAAGCAGTGAAGAAGACCCCGGAGCATGGTTGCCCTTCTGTTTATCGTTTTTGTTACAGCCTCGTGTAAACGAAAGGGCTATACTAGAGATGTCCCGATCCGATCACGTGATCGGGGATCGGAGCCGATCACGTGATTTTCAAAAGATCGGAAGAAAAAAATCGGGGATTGGGATTTTTTTTATTTTGTATTCAATGTTACAAAACAAAAATGACCATGTTCAAGTCTTAAAGTCATCCTGAGGCCTTAGTTTTGGTTTCAAATTACACAACATCATGTATCATGCTTCTTTGGGGCTTGTTTTCATAGACCTGGTTGCTTATTTCTCTCAAATCTGGCAACAGAGTGGGCGCAGTGTCTAATTGTAGCAGTAAGCTAACGAGTACTGATAAGCTTTATTTTGTTTTGATCCAATGCTGCTGTGAAAAAAAGAAGCTATATCCATGTTGGATAGGATATCCAATTTAAATAAAAAAAATAACCTTCAGGGACAAGGGACAACATTGCATAAAAGATCGGATCGGGAAAAATTGGTATCGGCAAATTGTCAAAATCAAATGATCGGAATCGGATCGGGAGCAAAAAAAGGAGATCGGGACATCCCTAGGCTATACGCAAGAGAAACTATGCGGATACAACCCGTATCGTGCTCGTGTAAACGGGGTCTAAATGGGGCAACCTTTCCCGAAAGACTAATATTGCATAATGTTTTGCGTCTTTCAGTCAATTTCACTTATTGTGTTGATTAGTCACATTACCATGGGAAAACCAGGTGCTGATTAAAAGTGTCTGCCACAGAATTATTGGAATCTATGCGATAAAATAAACTGGTCTTAATGTATTAAATAATAATACATGTGATTTAAATAGCTCTTTTCCTGGTGCTCAAAGCGCTATATAAGCAAGACTAAAGGACAGTTTCATCCCACAGGGCATACGACCGTTAAACACCTGAACTTTTGAAAGAACGTCCATAACATTCATCTGCATCTCATATATATCAATGTTCCAATATTCCAATTACTTGTATATAGACTATTCTGCACAATTTCTATTATATTCTATTTCATTTTCTTGCACTGTTATCAGTTGTATTGTGTTGCACTGTGGGAGGAGCCTGTGACCTAAGATGTTCATTGTCATAACTACACTGTAGCTAAGCACACATGACAATAAAAGCCTTGAATGTTGAATCTAAAGAAGAAAAATAAGTCTGTGGAAGTCTAAACCCCACTGACCGGAGTGCGTGGCAGCTGAGACCCGTGAGGCGTTGAGCTGGATCCTAACCCCGGATGAGAGGGAGTGGTGGAGCCCGAGGAGCCCATGTGCTGCTGCTGCTGCTGCTGCTGCTGCTGCTGCTGGAGGGGCTTGTTGGAGGCCGGGCCCTGGCTCTGTGGGGGGGCTGAAGGGGGCCCCAGGGCGTTGGGGGTGTGCGGCTGCGGCGTCTGGGACCCGGGGTGTCTGGGGGGGGTCTGGTGAGGAGTGGGGGAGCGGCTGTGGGCCGGGGAGGGCGAGCTGCGCATGGCTGCCAGGTGAGGGAGGGAGCTGGGCTGCTGGTTTGAGTTCGATGGAGTCATGGAGGACGCTCCTACGCTCTGAGGACCCAGAGGCCCCACAGAGGAGACGCTGCCGGGACCCCCGACTGAACCGGGCTGAGCGAGAGGACTCGAAACCGGGGTGCCCATCTGCGTCTGGGGAGAGGAGGAGGATGCAAAGAAAGACGGTCAATAAAAAAAAGTTATAGTTTAAGAACAAAGCTCCAAGCAAGTCCCGTTTCTGGTGGTCTCTGACGGAATAGTAACCATTTGTGTTTGTTGTTCCTTATTGGTCAAAAAACTTAAATTTGACACAAGCACTTACAATCCTGTAACTTTAGAAGTATTTTTAAGCAAAAATCCAATATAATGGGCGCCAACAGATTTGATTTAAAGTCACAAGGAGGAATTGACTGATTCAAATTTTAATTCATATTTTAGGGTATTCTAACAGGGTATATGCAGGAATCCTGAAGTCGAATGTAATTCCTTTTAAGACCTTTTTTAAGACCCTTTCCATACATGTTAAGACCTCATCGCCACTTGGAGTTTTAACCGGTTACCTTGGGCTAGTAGGTGAGTGAGTTGTCACTACAGTA
>NW_011333852.1:4771-13313 GCF_000735185.1 Notothenia coriiceps
TGTTCAGATGACGTCAAATCCAACGGGATGCCATAAATAAACTCCACAGAATCACACTACACACCTACGCAATGATTACATTCAGGCAGACTGTAGAATACAACCTCTTTGGACAATTCATATACTTATTGAAAACAAGCTACAAAATGTAATACCTTGGGAAATGCCGTTTAATACTTTTTAAGACCCCGCGGATACCCTATATCAGGGGTTTTCAAAGTGTGGGTAGGTGAGCCTCCCCTCAGAGAACATAAGAACAGCCGCGCCCCCCCCTCCCAATTATTATTGCTGTTATTATTATTATTATTATTGTTGTTGTTGCTATAATGCAGGGGTATTCAATTGCATTTCAAAGAGGTCCAGTAAGAGAAAATGTAATTAAATGCTCTGTTTTCGCTGTCTACCTTCCACCATTTGAAATTACTCCGACTGTTTCTCTCCTCTTGTCTCGTCTCTGTGTGTGTGTGTTTGAATCTATCGTGCTGACTGCAGCGATTTGATTGGCTGAGTAGCGTCACCTCCTTAAAACATTAAACAATAACTTTTTTAAACCTTTTTATTTTTATGTTTTAAACATATTGTATAAAACTCCCCCACTACTTGGACTATTCCTTGCACCCCTCTAGAATAAGCCCGAATGGTCTCAACCATATTGCATCAGTAACGTGCACTTGTTATTATAACAAGATCGCAAGGACACTGGTAGCGATCGGAAAATTGAGTGTTGTTCAGTTTGTGTGTTGTGGAACATGCGTGTCCGTGCATGAAAATATACCACACACCCAATTACAATTGCATGTTCAATTCACTACCCTGAAAGTTAATACAGTTGTAAAAGTTGGAACAGCCTGTGGACAGCCGTTCTTCCTTGCATGTCAGTCGCCGACACCTTCTTACAGAGGACAGGCACATCTAGCTGCAGCACGACCTATATTTCCGCACGCCGTGTTCTCAAGACATCTTTTTTTTTAAATTTCCAACATGGTGGATAAATCCTTATATGCTCCCGGCAACACACTGAACGTCAACTTTGCCTCCTTATTACACTCACCCCTACTTTAGTGGGAACAATGAGTCTGCGTCTTTGATGCACAGAGGAATAAACGCAGATCATACTCTGGCTGCAGCCTTTACCGGTACTTGCTTTTGATCAAAGTCAATGCGGAAAACCTGCACTCACACAGGTAGGTGGAGGTGAAGGGAATGAGCACTTTTACAGCCTTTTTGGCGAGGTGGGGGAACTCGGTGTCCACAGACAGCCACAAGTGGGCAAGTGTCACTTTACTCGTCTTTTTCTCGTTCTTTTGTGTCTCACGCTGCGCCTCCCCTGAAGCTCTCTGGCGCCCCCCAGGGGAGGCGCGCCTCACACTTTGAAAACCGCTGCCCTATATAAACATCATTTTTTCATTAATTAAAATCATTTCTCATTTCATTTATTTGTTTCTATTCAACATCATATTTTAACCTTCCAAATGATGCAATATATGTACAAAAATGTAGATACTGATTGTTAGTTCATCTGTATCCTAAGAATCTTTCCTATACAAAAGACTTAATCCTGAGTGCGCCGTGCCACATCCCCCTGATCATAACTCTCTGACTAACAGGTGAATGACTTCAGGCCGTCTCACCTGTCCCAGCCCTGCCTGAGCTCCAGGTTGAGCCATCCCGCTCTGAGCTGCTCCGACTCCTGGTCCTGATCCAGGAAACTGACCCTGGGTCAGATACTGGTTCTGCAGCTGGTTCACATTCGGCTGCCCCATCCGTGGACCCACCATTCCCATCTGGAACATCAAAGGGCAGGGGTTAAACACTTTTTTCTAGCATGCAATAGTTACTAGTTAAAGTGGCATTTTCTTAACCGACTTTGTAACAACAAACATTTATTTTGATTTACATACAACAAATGTTTGAACATTACACCCTGGAAGCTACTGTATGAAAAGACACTTCAACTTAGGTCAACTTTTAGTTTTTATGCACCCCTAAAATGGAACAAACTTCCAGAAAACCTGAGGTCTTCACCAACGCGGAGTTCTTTTAAATCGAGGCTAAATACCGTACTTTTTTTAGCTTCCTAACCAGAAGTCTTAACTTGTTTTAGCACCTACTGTATTTACAATGTCTGCATCTCTTTTATGCATGGTTCTTAAGAATCTGTTATTCCATAGTGTTTATTTATTGTGTTCCTTTCTTTTGTCTTCTTTATAGCCGCTTTCACACCAAGTACTTTGCCGCACTTAGTTCCCAGCACGTAGAACCCCCATTGAACTAAGAAAAGATCGCGTTCACACCGGAATAAGTTCCCTGAGGGAGGATTAGGCAAATGAAGCCGCTGACGTCACTTCTTCTTCTTCTTCTGCTGCTTTGGGTTTACTGGCAGGCCGCAAACAACTTCACGGCGTATACTGCCACCCGAAGTCCCCGGCCGGAAGTCCCCGGAGTTGGGGACTGGCTTCAGTAGAAGCTGCTGGGACTCCCAGCAGCTTCTACTGAAGCCTTCCGAGTAAATCGCCAGAACACCGACACCTCCTCATCTCCACCGCTCCCATGTTTTCTTTTGTGTTGCCATAAGTTAGTCTCTCTCCGTTGGTGCGCTGGGCTAAAGTACCTGCTCTCTAGCAGGCACTAAAAAGGGGGGAAAAGTTCTCATGAACTAAGTTCTCTTTTTGGTGTGAACGCAAAATCCTAGGAACCATCGGAACTGAACGGGAAAAGTACTCCGGTGTACACTAATGTTGATGTAAAGCACTTTGAATTGCCACTGTGTCTGAAAATAAACGTACATTACCTTAAGTGACATCCTTATTGTGTTAATCGACACATTAAAAACGTAACTATGTGATAAAGGTGTGTGTTCAGGACTGACCTGGTTGCCAGACGTTCCCATGGGGAGAGGAGACCTCTGGCCCATCGACTGCATCCCCATCTGACTGAACTGATTCATTCCTGAGAAAACACACATTGTTATTGAAACAACACAAAATAACAATTTCATGTGAAAACCACACTTATATTGTATTTTGTTTCTAGATGGCTCTAAGGGCAGAAATGTGGTTTGTTTTGCAACATTTTCCCCAAAAATGTTTGCAACATTTTTTTAATTAAAATGGAGCAGTGGAAACATTTCCTGTGAAAAAAATGTTTCTGTCTTTTCGGCTGAACCAACAGAGACATTTATCAGATATTAAGTCCGACCATTAACTGATGAATTTAACTAATATGTCATGATGTCTTGTGTTTGTTTACCTGGGACTTGCATTCTGTTGACCATCTGATTTGGTCCAGGGGGTCGAACCATTGATGGGTCAGGGAGCGGACCGTCTGAAAAACAGAGACAAGAGATTTAAAATAAAAAATCAAGTTGTCATCTGGAGAGCACAGGAGAGGAGGAGGGGTGGAGATGTCCCGACCAAGTGTGTGTGGAGAGCTTTGTACCAACTCTGGAATGCTGCCTGCCGTGTGGGACAGTTAATTAAAAATGTGTGTAAAATGTGATGTGAACAAATCTGCACAAGCTTCTGTATTCAGGGGACCATCAGGACAGCGAAGAAACATTTAAAAAAGTGTAATGCATGTCAAAAAAATGGAGGAAACCGTTGATTCTGTAACATTTAAGATCAGGTGTCAGGATCTTAACCTATGTTGTGAAAATTGACTTCAATGAGCCTTAAAACTCCACTTAATGCTGCAGAAATATGAATTAAGATGACAACTTTTGCAGTCCCATATCATGGCTTGCTTAAAATCTCAAAGCACGAGGTAAGATAAGATAAGAGTTACAAAACAATGCTTAGATGTCCTAACGTCACATTCCCCTGGATTAAATCATCATTCACGTGAATGCGTGCTGCCCGGCATATCGTGAGCATGCATGTTTCATAGGTCCAATTTATAGTCACTTTATATAATATATATTAAACGTTTTAGCTTGTAATGTCAAACTGACACTTATACTGTATGTGTGATTGCACTATCGGGAATGCTTTGAATTTCGCTGTACTCTGTGTAGTGAAGGAATAAAGGAATCTGAATCTAAAGCTGCGTGGACCATGGATGTATAATAAGAACTGGATACAGCGTGGGAGGCGGGGCCTCGTTCATTCCTATGAGAGTTGCTCATTGACGCATGAAAACAAAATGGCCAAACTTTTGAGAGAGCGAAACGTCACGAAAGTATTCATATAATCCGTTCTTATTGTGCATCCATGGGTAAAGGTAAAACTCATGTAGTGCTGAACACGTCACGTGAACGTGCCGGGCGGCGCGGTCCCGTGGGTTAGATGCGCGTTCATAATGCAGAGGAACATAACTCTCAGAATAACGTTATTAGCACATTTTACAACTTGAGGACCGAATGTTTTTAATAAGGGCTATACAAACGTTCATACTGGGTAGTTTATTTAGTTTAAAAACAATTATCCAACGATTTACAGACGTCTCTTTCCCAATGTTAGTCAATAGAGAGGTGAAGTCTCTCCCTTTCCGGTGGACCTCCATGGGTTCTTATTTCTGAAAAAGTATGTATTGAAGTCAATGGAGAGAGAAAGATTGTCTTTCGATCCCGTTTGAATTGTGCCACGAATTACACATATGATGTTTGTCAATTTAAAAGATAATTTTGCAAGTCAAAAAAATTAAAATGTGTGGTAACACATTTTGTTTGTGTGAAACCGCTCAATGAACTACATCTCCCGTCTCGCACCACACACCAAGACGGCCGTCACGTTGGCACATTTCACTTCTTTCTTTCAGAATGAGGCGGAAAGTATTAAAAGAGGTGAAAGTCACTCTAAGTCTGGGCATGTTGAGAGCTGTACACACACACAAGGGGAGTTAGTCTGTTCCTAAGAGCCAGCATGCGGGACCGGGACTCTGGGATTTGTAGTCTTTCTAGTTGCGTATTTTTCATAGTCTTATATTTCAACAGTTTTACGACAAACTGTGACTTTTTTGACATGGAAATTATTTGTTAAGATTGACAAACATCATATGTGGAATTCGTGGCACGATTCAAACGGGATCGAAAGATAATCTTTCTCTCCCCATTGACTTCAATACATAATATTTCCTAAATAAGGTCCAATGGGTCGGAAGTAGATGGGCGGGACTTCGCCTCTCTGTGGGGAAAAAGTCTTTCCGGGCCCAGCGACTGATACGGAAGTGTAGTAACGCCGTTTGGCCACAACGAATATTTTCCTCAGAGTCCGGCGCACTTCCTGGGGGCTTGGGTGTGGACTCACTTGGAGGAAGGCCAACGGGGGGCGGACCCAGGCCGATGCCGATGCCCTGCTTCTGGAGCCGCGTCCGCCGCTTCTCCTCCAGCTCCTTCTGGATCTTATAGATCTTCTCGGCCAGCAAGTGATAGTACTCCGCCTGTCAGAAAGATGGTAGGAAAATAAGAAAAAATGTGGCCAGGAGGGGGAATTTCCCAAACATGTAAGAGAAGTAGAAGTTGACTGTTGGTTTGGATAAAGATTCAGTATTGATTTGTATATAATCACTAAGAAGGTAAAGTCACAATGTGGTATCACTCGTTATGCCGCTTATAAAACACATATGTTATGATAACAAAATCTGAGACTAGATCTAGTCTTATGTCACATTATTGATATAACTTTGAATATCTAAAGTATGTTTTTTGAGGAAAACAGAGAAGTTAGCAACAATTTAAAAACACACAGAGAGGATTTATCTGCAGCAAAAAGTAATAACAAGTGAAGATCATAAGCTCTGGATTTTCTCCTACGTCCAACAATGTGATTTGGGAAGTTGATTTGACTCTGGCTAAAGCTTCACAATTAAAAAAGGCAAACGTGTTTCCCTTTCTGAGTAACACACTGAGCTAAAAGGCCAGAGTAACTTACTCTACTGTTGGCCGACTCGTACATGTCTCCCTCCACTTTTCGGGCGTAGGCCACTAGGTTCTCCATTCGTCGGTCCTTCAGAGCGGCGGGATCTGGGGTCGGGAAGATGGCCTGAACGCTGTGGGAGGAGAACAAAGAGAGGAGGAAAGAAGGGGAAATATATAATCATTTAATGCAGTCTTTGTCAAAATACTTCTTAAACAACACATGTCATTTTTAGTCTTGGTAATAGTCCAGGGTTCATACACTTTTTCTCCAATCATTTTCAATGCTTCTCCAGGACCTTTACCTAATTTTCCATGACCAAAAAACATTACTCTTTCTCAGCGGTACCACTGAAAATGGTTTATTTTAACATGGAACAGGAGAATAAGGTCTGAAACATGTTGTGCCTATCTAAAACAAATCAAATAGCTTACTAGCTTCTACAGGCTAACGCAACTAAAATCTCTCACCAGCAAAACACCTCGACAGTTAAAAGCCATTTTACGTTTCATTACTATACCATAGAGTATGTATTATCATTATAGTATTACTATTTCGGCGATTAGATAAAATATAAATTATATTTTATGCAATTTTAGTTACATTTCCTTGACTTTTCCAAAACTTTGGGAAAAATATTGTTTTCCAAAACTTTCCAGGGCCTGGAATTAGTATTTTGAATTTCCATTTCTTTCCAGGGTTTTAACGAACCCTGTCTAATACAAGTAATTATAATGGAAAAGTAAATAAAATACGTTTAATAGGAGGATGTGAATTTATTTTCTCTCACCTTGTAAGTACACAATCAAACAATCTATAATTTAGCTCTGGCTCACAAAAAAAACATTTTGTTGAATTGGACACACTTTTCGAAGCTCTATTGACGGACATGCAATGACTGGGACTGATGGAAGAATCTAATTAACTAGGAGCAGAGAAATAATCCTATTTAAAAGACAGCAGCTTCATAAGAGGCCAACGAGAGTGACAAGGTGTTGAAGGATAGTTGCTATCCAGGCCAGTCTCTAAAGAATTTCCATGGTGTAAAATGCTGCTGCTGGAGTACATCCTCTTCAAATACTCTGTCCAACTAAACATCTCATGAAGAAAGGTGTTTTAAAGCTTATTCAAAATAGTAGAGAAACATGCATTCTCAGGAGGGGACTTTGAGGATTACTCAAAAAGTACACAGTGAAAGTACTTCATTGTATTGTTAGTAGCTGTCAAAAATAATACAGAGTCCAACAGAGTCAGTTTTATTAAGAACTTGCGGTAACAAATATTTGTAAAAAGACAAATGAAGAGCAGCTGATTTGAAAGAACAAAGTGGAGAGACGGCTGAGTGACCGCAGTGCAGAATCTCTGTATAGTTTAAATCTCCTAACAATGTTGTTCGTTTTCGTTTTGATCGCTAAATTCACCTTGTTTCCCCTTGTTTATAATATTATCAACGTTCCAAGCAAACGAGTGCTTTTGTTTTGAAATCACTTCCGCGAGTTTCGAAGTTATGAATGAACCCGCCCCGCTCGACCTTCTGAGCCAATCACAGCGCGATAATGACCGTTTCAACCATGGTTGCGTTCGGATAATCCAAAAATCAGCTCCTAAATTCTAACCCTATCGTCTATCCCTTGACCTCTGAGTGAAAGGTCTCGGGGTTAAGGGATAGTGGATAGGAGAATCCAAAAGGACTTAGGAGAAGAGACTGCGGTACTTTAGAGAAACCGAATGCACTTTCACTATCTGACGTGTTTATGATGCGCCAGCGGACGTCATTGTGTGCGTCTGCTGCTGTGGGGAAACTATGGAAACTACAGTGTGCTATACAGCGGACTACAACATGGATGTTTAATAAGAAGGAGAGACTCATCTAGAGACTCTGCATCGTGCTCTGATGCTGTTGCTTTATGCTTTATGAACAACAGAGAAACATATTCTTCATGACCAAAGTTGGAATTGAAATAAAAAAGTGAAACTTATGCTCGTCACCCTCTCCCTCCGGTCCACATTAATACAAATGATCCCAATACGTATGATTGTATGAAAAGATCTTAAAATCAATACAGATGTATTTATTATAAACGTTAGTCCTTAACATCTATCACTGTGTAATCACCATTCAAACATCTTTTAAAAGTTGAACAAACCCCACACAGCTCAGTGAAATGTTGACTTTATTTGATCATTTCAGTAAAAACTAACGTTCATATTTCTCTTTTTGATTATAATACTGATGAACGTTCAAAACAAAGCACTTTGGCAACTTACCACATACGTTTTAAAAAGCTTAATAAGCACCGTAACTTTCATGAAATAATTTCTCCGTCATAATCGTTTTTGTCCGTGAACGGCCGACTGTTGTGTGACGTCAAATGCTGCTGCTGCAAGGCATTGTGGGGCAGCATTTTCTCCTCTCCTTTCGGTAAGGGAGGTCCAGTGGTTCCTAAGCTAAAGGAGGTTATAAAGGAAGTTTGAAACCTCCTTTCCTTTCATTTGGAGAACTCGAACGGCACTTAACATGGCTGCCACTGACGGACTTCCAGGTCATTTCACTCCGTTAGGAAGGTTCCCAAGATAAATGGACTATTCGACCGCAACCCTGGTCTATGGTTTCAACCATACTCCTTCCGTTTCCACTATAGAGAGGTGGAGTCCCTCCCGTTTCCGGGGGAGCTCCATGGGACCTTATT
>NW_011333853.1:0-5772 GCF_000735185.1 Notothenia coriiceps
ACCGTGAAATGCGCCCGTGTCACGGGAACGCACATTTCTAAATGAAACGTTTAGACCTTAAAACGCAAAGTAAACGTTTAGGTTTTTTTTAATGGTCATTTTCAGACTGTGAGTCGTTTAGTGGTAACTGGTCCCTCGGCAATGTCGTCCCCTCGTGCCACCTGTGCGTCAACAAATAATGTGTCAGCGTCACACCCCCTGACCAACGTATATTGCAACACCCCAACCATCAAAATACGGAGCGAAAAGTCTAAACACAAGAATCATGACTTGCTAGCCTACCACTAAACGACTGCAAATTACCATTAAAAAACGACGTTTACTTTTCGTTTTAAGCATCGTTTTAAGGTGTAAAGGTATCATTTTGAAATGTGCGTTCTCGTGACAAGGGGTGCATTTCACGCCGGGAGTGCATAATTTGGCACAACACCGGTGTTATGCATACCCACTGCACCTCGCGGGAGCACGCAACAGCGTAAAGCAAAAAAACTCCCAGACATTTCAATGATTTGTACGGCAAAGTTAGGTCTGGAAACGACATAACGGCATAACACCGCAGCCCTGCTGCGGGGAAACGTTGGCGCTGTTCTGTGTTTGTTCTAATCCGTCAAAATGACGGACTGCTTTCAGATTTTTCCGTCATTGTTAAAAAAAATCCGTCATAGACGGAATATATTCGGTTAACGCGACCTCTTTGTGGTACACTAATGTTTCATTTCATTTCAAACCTTTATTTATTCAGATTGGTCCCTTGATATCATAGATCTCTTTTACAAGGGAGACCTGCAGCAATTTAAGTTCCACATGAAACATAAAACAACATAAAAACAAACAATAGAGGATATCATACAACATATTTACATACTTATCAACATTTACAAATACCCATAGTTTCAGAAAGTATTTCACTTAGACGTGCTTTAAAAACATTCAGAGAAATAAAATTGCTCAATTTGAATATTTTTGCTGTAGACTGTTCCAAGCAAGTGGAGCTGCGCACATAAAAGCTGTCTTACCTAAGACAGTCCTTACTCTTGGCACATCTAACAAGACTACATCGTGCGATCTCAGACAATAGCTGCTTGCAACTTTCTGCTTTATCTGTGAACAGATGTAATATGGGAGTTTGCCCAACATAGCTTTATAAATAAATGTGTACCAATGACTGAGCCTCCGTACAGTGAGTGATGGCGAAGACCGGAAGTACTCAGGCTCACACCCAGCCGCCGGAAGTTGATAGACGCCATCTTGTGCAACTAGCCTATTAATGCTCCAGATGGAGCTTAGGCAAGTAAAACCACTTTGAACTTAACTTCATCATTGTATAATTAAGGCTAACAACACATTGTCTTAAGGAACACTTCTTGACTTTCAGGTTGTATTTTTATTTCTGTTACCTATGGAATGACACTTTACAACTTTAGTATTTGATACATTTCCAAATAAATTGATTAGCTTCTTCTGGCTGTTAGCTCGGAGCCGAAAAAGCGCTGTATGAGATTATATATCTGCTGTCAGGACAGGTGTCAGAGCACAGGACAGTGAACGGCGGCCTGTGTGCTCTCAAGGTGTGCGGCAGAGCCTGCTGGTTGTTAGCAGCACAACTCACGGAAGAAGGGTTAATAAGGTCACCTCCTCTTTACCGGGGAGACAGCGCCGTCACTTGAAGGAGCCTCGAACAGGGCTCTGCCTCACACAGCGCAGGAATATTTTAGAATATTAATTGCACACTTAGTATGCTGTTGTCATATGGCTTTTATTAGTATTCCATCAACCGAATGAGGCGTGAAAGGGCCAGATGCTGTGTCCTCATCTATCCCACATACATTCTTGTTTTTTGTCAGCTATCTGTGCATCTGAGTGTCAGTCGCCTCATCACTTCAGCGATCTGATGTCATTTATTTATTAATTGGACCAGTGAGTTTAAAAATTGATTAATAACACTCAGGTCTGATCTTCAAAGACACAGCAAATGTAGCTTCTCCTCAATTTGCTACAGTGATGTCACAAGCGCTTTTGTGAAAGATTAAGGGATTTTCAACAAGAAGCACTTGGAGCAACTGCAAAAAGAAAAGGTAGAGCACTGTCTTTTGGCGACTAGGGGGTTCATGTTCATGCTCAGCTGAACCTGTTGATATTTACTTTGGTTTATTTGTCATTTATAATGTGATAACTTGTTTGAAGTTGCTTGTTTGTGCTTTGATATCTTATTTAATGGCTTTTTTCAAACCAATCTCCTGAAGTTGATGTTTTGATGTTCTTTGGCTTCGGTATTATGATAAAAAGTTTTAATTTACAGCGCTTTGTTCCTGTCTGCCCTCGGCACTTAGTCATTTACCTGAGCTGAAGTGACTTTTACTACTGCATTGGAGGTGAGTGTCAATAAAACACATTAGGGGAGGTCCTCAAGAACATTATAACTCTCTTTTACTGCACTCCAGAGCTGTGAGCCAGGCAGCCTCCATTTGTCCTTCAACACTGACAGTATCAGCAGACTGCGCACCTTCTTGGGAGGAACTGATGGTGATAGCCATCAGGAGCACTTCCTAAAGCTGCTGATTTCTATCTGATATCTACACTCTTAAACCTGAACGTGTGGGATATCTGCACTTTAAATATGGACAATTCAAGCAGTGATGTTGCCTGACAGAACATAGTGTCTATTTACAGAGTATTTTGTGACATTTTCTAAAAAAAGAAAGTATTTACTTATTTTAAATGCACCAGCGTTCACTGGGATTGTTTTATGTGGATAAGAACAAACATTAGCCATCAGAAAGATTGCTGAAACATAGCATGTCTTTACTGAGACAAACTTTTGCCAGTTCCACTTCCATACTAGAACCACTAGCTCACACACACACACACACACACACACACACACACACACACACACACACACACACACACACACACACAGTCACAGGGATGAGAGTCCCTCAGCTAATTAGAGTTTAGATTGGAATCTGTGGTGGTGTTAGTTGTGGCGGCTGTGAGTTCTCTCCCCTGTGGGATTGGTAAGGAGGGAAATTGAAACCACAACCTTTGTACATGCAGACATTTAAGGCCTTGTCAGAGTGAGATAGGGCTCTCTGAACCTGCCAAACCCTGATGGCTGGCTCCCTCACTATCAATATCCAGAAGAAGTGGAGAACATAGCAGAGGAACTGCTGGTTTTTAGGCAATTTTTACAAAGTCAAACGACATGAATTCACTCAAGGGGCACAACATTAAGCAAATGTTTCAAATATGTTTCAAAATGCCATAAAATGGCTCGTATGTTTCGTAACATGAAGACAAAACATCCAGTAGAGATGACCGCTTTGTAATATATAAATTAGTACGGACATACCAGTGTGTTTCATACCATTTATTTCAATGTTTATCTTTAAATAAAACATCCAATGGGAAGAGTCAACATTTTTGCTAAATCAAACGTTATGGTTGGCTTCCCTGGAAATGTTAATGTATTGATTAAAAAAGGAAATGCAGGTAGATTGGAAGCAGATTTAGTAAATAAGTTACTATGTGTTTGAACGATGTGACCTCAACCTTATGTGTATAAAATAACCTGAGACAGAACCCACCTGTCATATAAGGCAATCCTGCACCTAAGAATTAGTGATCTTTAATTTAAATGGGGGAGTTACATTATATCAAACAAATGCAACCCCCTTACAGTTGTTATGAAAAGTGAAATTGGCTATAGAGACCCCAAGCATTTAAGTACAATCATGTAATCATGTTTTATTTATTCTGTATAATTAAAAAATGTACCACATGGGCTACAGAAATGTACTTTCCTTTGGAAACAGCCAGTGGTCATTTGAGAAACTGCAGTTTTCTTCACCGCTTGACACTGGAGTTTGCCGCTTGGGTTCAACTAACGCTCTTTAAATGACATCACCTTGTTACGCCCTCTTGTTCTGCAATAGTATAAAGCTTTTCTCATACAGTTTACAGAAACAAAACACTTAAATCAATATTAGTCAGTGAATTTTCCGAGGCTCGTCTTTGTTGGTATAAATCTAATTGTGATACACTAATTAATACACATTTTACTCCTAATAATTCCATTAACCTGTTAAGCCCGAGAGACCCCGGTACTGGGGGCCTCCTGCAACATCTTGCAGGAAACAGTGTCTGAGGGCATGTTCATTTAATAAACTATGTTTTATATCCATGTAACGGAAAGAAACTCATCTAACTGATCATTTAAAAATTCAAAAAAAACAACACAATGCTAACGCTGAGCCTCTGAATTAGCAACGAGCGAAAAATGCTAATGGATGACTGCACCGAAATGCACACACAAAACCTTATTATTTATCTTTGCTGCACATCTCAACCCATCGTTTCACATCGTGAGGTGACACAGAATCAAGGGGTACCCTTCATTATCACTCAATTATACGAACTCTCGGAGATAATGACAAGAACAGACATCAAAACATATGGAGCTAGAAACGCTAACATGGCTCACCTTTGTTGTAGTCTGGTCA
Source organism: Notothenia coriiceps (assembly GCF_000735185.1). Classification (NCBI taxonomy): domain Eukaryota; kingdom Metazoa; phylum Chordata; class Actinopteri; order Perciformes; family Nototheniidae; genus Notothenia; species Notothenia coriiceps. The sequence continues at coordinate 4,503 of NW_011333853.1, forward strand.
AAAGTGGTCTTCAGCAGTGGCGGCGCTAGGGGTTGGCTACTTGGGCTCAAGCCTCGGATGTTTTCTGAAAAGCCCCGGATGTTTCACTTAAAAAAAAAAAAAGATTATTATTATTATTTTTTTTTTTTAAATGTCTCGGGAGCAATGTGCAGTACCGGAGTCCACCAGAGAGGCAGCCGCTGCGGGACAGTAGTCTGCGTACTGCGTAGCCTTCCCTGCCCTGAAGAAGAAGTGATCCTTCCTAGTGCCTGACGAGTTTTAAGCTAATAGCCTATAAAGGTATGGATATTAGAAGTTATTTTCATCGAAGCAGGCGCCACAAGCTGCAGCAGCAGCCGTATCAGCAGCTGACAACAATGTCATCACCAGCGGTGAAGAAATAGATGATGTTTCAGGTTTGTTAATCTAATGGTGATATCTGCACTAAACATGGAGTAACCACACTAAGTATACCCTTATGTGTTAGTATGTATACAGAACTAAATGGCTAAAAATTATCCTAAGATGTAACGTTAAACCTTCATACCTCAGTATACTTTTAAGACACTAAAATAACATAACATTTTTTATTTTGTTTTCGTACTTGGAATTATACCAGCTCTCGTTTCAGTACACATATCAAAGGAACCATAGCAACGGAACTGACAGGCAACGGAACTGACAGGCAACCCTCAGAATCAGACTCCGATTGGCTGTGACTGCATTCAGTGTCCGATTCAGAAACGTGACTCTTACACTCTTTACGTCACAAACAAAGATGGTGGATGAGAATAGATCTATAAAACTATGAGCAATGCGCCAGAATCAAGGTGAGACTATCCGCATCTTTTAAAACTCTACGCACATTCGTTTAACTTATTACTTATTATATGTTGTACTTTTACCATCATCCAAGGGTAGTTTTCACTGTAAGTAAAAAATTATCTTTGGACGGGCACTATAATTTAGTTTTTTACTATGTTCAATCTGAATTTTCTTTAAAATAAAAAACATCTATATTGATTCTGACTTTTCTACATCCAACTCACAGGTTTATCATTACTTTGAGAAAAAAAGATTATTAATTTAACCCTTTTAGAAGGGAAGATATGGTCATTTTGTTCTATGTCATTTTCGAGCCTGAGACCTGAAAAACAGGCTCAGGGCCAGTGGCGGCGGGCCCATGCGCTAGGGGCGCCGCCCCCCCTCTTCCAGTATGTTTGATTGTCATTAAAAATAAAAAATAAATAAAAAAATATATTTCCCAAAAATATATATTTTTTATTTTTAT
>NW_011333854.1:0-4950 GCF_000735185.1 Notothenia coriiceps
TCAGTCAGTCAGTCAGTCAGTCAGTCAGTCAGTCAGTCAGTCAGTCAGTCAGTCAGTCAGTCAGTCAGTCAGTCAGTCAGTCAGTGGTCCATGTCTGCTTTTCTGTGAAAGAAACCAGAAAAACGATTTTTCACCTGACACCCTCCTCACTGTTTATTCTCAGTGTTAGGATGTTTATGCATCCATCAATATGAGTTGATGAGGAAATAATAATCAGTGCCAATACTTATAATGCATGAAGGCAAGTAATCTTGTGTTTTTGACTCTTAACCATGATTAATTTTCCTTATCATGACGGACCTTGCATCAGTAACATGTGTTCGCCCATAGGCTGTAAACATATCATAACACTGTGGATAAATGCTTTTGTCAATACATTCTTTTTTCAAAAGCATTTGTCTGCTTGAAGGAAAGTGATGCTGAGTTGTAACAGCTGCAGGTATGAAGCTGAGTCTTTCTCTGTTTGTGCCTTTGACTGTTAGAAAATATGTCAAAGCGAATCATTGAATGAGCAAACTCTGACTTAGAACAGTAGTTGAGCAGTGCCTGAACAGTAAGGGTGACACAGACGTGACATGGACATTTCCAATTAAAGGTATATCTTCAGGACAGCTAAATGTATCGATGACATTTGCATCGATGATATTGATTGATGATCAGTACATTTGCATTGATCCTGATTGGCATCATTTAGACTATTAATATAATATAATGAACAATAAACTAGATGACACAAATCCATTCTTGTCCACAATTGTATGGGGACCATATGGGGACGCATCATTTGTGTATTTCTTAAATCCTCTTAAAATATGATTGTTGATGTCCACTGCTGCTCAGAAAAATGCATAATGAGCTATTTCTTTACATTTTGCTGACAATTCTTCAACATTTTTGATTTATTATAATATATAGTATATATAATACTCAGAATACAAGGGCTTCCATCAGTCCGCATTGTGTTAATTCCTTCGGTGAAAGATAGTGGCCTAACAGCGATTTATGTAAATTAATTAATCGATTATTCTCTTAACCCCAGCATTGGAGTCTTTATGGCCATTAGCCGCAGTTTGACACTAGTTTTACCATGTCGAAGATATCTCTAGTGCAGTTGTGGAAAATAACTTAGCAAATGTACCCAAGTACTGTACTCAATTACATATTTTAGGTACTTTTACTTTACTTGTGTATTTCCAGTTCATGCAACTTTATACGAAATATTGTACTATTTAAATTTTTTGACACCTTAGTTACTTTGCACGTTAATATTGTTAATTCATAAATTAAATCCACTAATGAATTATGACGTACCATTATGGATTAAGATACCTGGCAGTATAAAACTTAATTAACAGTTATTACCAGCTGCAAAATTATTTACACAATATCGGGTCAATAATTAAAATCCAGCGATATGTCACCCTGAAAATGGACATTCATCGTAATGAGTTATTTTACTTTTGGTACTATATATTGATGCTAATACTTTTGTACTTTTACTTGAGTAAAATGTTGAATGCCAGACTTTCACTTGGAAGAGAGTATTTCTACATTGGCGTATTGTTACTTTTACTTAAGTCAAATATCTGAGTATTTCTTCCACCACTGCTTTGGTGTCAGAATCCCAAACCTAATCAGCTCTTCAGACTTGGGTGGTTACAATCTGATCGCTGTATATGCATTTGTTTGGAGTCATGTGTCTAGCAACCAGATGAATGTCCAATACTGACTCTCTCTGTAGGTCTACATCGGCTCCTGAATAAAATCTGCTAAACGTTCAATAGATTCAATAGATGATTTCATATCAAATCTACATCAACTCCACAGGTGGAAGTTAAAAAGAGTAATTCATTTTATAAAACAAACCACAAGTGACAGGTTCCTAGCAATCAAACTGGTTGTATCAGCTTCTATTAAAAAGAGTTATTGATTTTCTTTTTTCATTACACAATGTGATAATCAGTTGATATTCTTTCACACGGCACTAAAAGGCTCAGCCTGAAACGGGCACCTTTTTTGACGAGATTGAATTGATGTAATAACAGTGTACTCAACCGCATAATTCAGCCCTTTGTGCCTCTCTGACTTTCATCACCATTTCTTCCCATTAAGGGTTTTGAGTAGGCCCTACTGTAGGTAGGAAAGTGGCCGCTTTCATTGATGGCAGGTTGTGATTACAACAAAACGACAAAAAAATATTTTTTTAAAGGTTTCTGGAGAGAGAGAAAATGCTCCTTACATCTCAGATTCAATTAAAAGCGTTAAACCTAATATTTTTTGGTAACTAAAACATTTACAAGTGGTGGTGAGAAGCAAATGTTAAGGCTTGGTAAACTACACCCTGCTATTTCCAGATGCCATTTATGTGGGGCCATTTGTGTTTAGGTGTAATGACAGACAAGATAAATAAAAGAGGTAGCTGCTTAGTTTCAAATGTTGGTACCAGGTCATTTATTTCTTTGAATTCACACATTTTTCAATTATTAACTGTGTCCACATACAGGATCTGAAGGGAAGTTTAAAGCACACAGTCCTACTTTAACCTTTTTAAATAAGTCGCAGCAACTAATGTGGCCACATGAAGCATGTCTTTGACAGAGAGGAGGCGGTGGCAGTGTGAAGGCATTATGGAAATATGGCAACGACAAGCAACACCCAGAACCTGTCCACCCTATGAGACACACCTATTAGCAAGGTGCCGGAAATCTGAACAACTACACTGCCACCGCCTTTTCTGTGAGATAGACACACACCTGTTATTCACAATAAAGATATTTAAATATTTAAGAGCAAATACATTTTAGTGACATAAAAAAATAGAAATTAAAGGTGTATTTTAAATGTATGAATGTTTCCAATTTCCTCAATGATATTGACCATCGCTCACAGAATCAATCTATTGATCCTGATTGGCTTTGAAACATTCTTTAACGCTGCTGATAGAGATGGGGGGGGGGGCTCTCTGTATTTCCAAATACTTCCAAATAGTTTTATTAGAATTTATAACATTTTTTTATTTAGCTTAAACTATGTATTTTCAACCCACTACAACCCTGAACTGCTGCTAAATGAAATGCGTCATGAATTCTTTTTTTTGCTGACAATTTACATCCTAAAAAATGAATGCAAGAAGTTTGTATTTTTTATAGTGTGGTCGGTATTCAAGTCTTAATGCTTTATTTACCGGAATTTAGTGAGATAACAAGACACAATGGAGTTGATTGGGTTTTGTGGGACTAGGCCATTTTGAAGTGACATATGCTACTTGCCACCAATTGGACATGTTGGTGCTTGGATTTGACGAGTTGGTTCATATTGTTGATTACAATCCCAGCTAGTAATGGAGAGTTGAATACAACCTGTATTTAATGATTGATGTCTCAAAGTTAACATGAATACAGTAAAGATACCAGTACAGAGCTGATTTAAAGCGCCTTTACATCCCATAACTCATCAGAACTTTGTTAAATGGGAAGCGTTTAAAAACCATATCTCCCACGCACCACATGGGACACTGTGGATGTCATGTGAAATGCCTTTCTGCTTCATATGCATTTCTCCAGACGTGTTTAAACAGTCTGGTGGTTCACTTGTCGTGGTGTGGTCTGGTCACGTTAAATGACAGGGTGAGGCTGTGTGTCGTCGTGGTGGGGGGGCAGTAACATCCATCGGCCGTGATGAGACCGCGCCGCGTTTTTAACGTAGTGGAAGACAAGTTCCGTCGGACATTAAAGGTGTAGTTTGTCCAATAAACAGCTGTGTGTCCGTCATTGGAGGACGGGGGTGTCAAACCAGGCCGGCAATTGGTTCAGAGGAAGTTTTTCTGTGCAAATCGGTGGAAGCCCAACCAGGAAGAACACACACACACACACACACACACACACACACACACACACACACACACACACACACACACACACATATCTCGCAGGCAGCGCCACCGACCGTCCTCTCTCCACTCCTCCCCAGCTCTCCCAGTTACGGAGCTCTGCCATCGCACCAGTCCGGCGGCTTCCTCCCCCTCCTCGGTACCCGCAGATTTGTTCGACGGTTTCCCGGCTGCCAGGAGGAAGCGTGTCGGCGTGCCGTAAGTTAGCAGCTCGGTTATTTTTGTGTTGCTATTTCGCCCTGAATGTTTGAAGTTGTTCCGACTGCCCAGCCGTCCAGAGAAGGAGCGCAGAACCCATTTTTCGCTTCGTGCACCAGAAGCGATACACGGGGCTGCTGCTACGTGCCATATCCTCCCCAGGTCTCACCAGGACCGGGACCAGAATAGCCACGGTGTCGGTAATGAGGAATCCGGTTAGAAAAATGTTATCAAGAGTGCCCTTTATTTTTGCTTGGTGTGTGTATGTGTTTGTATTCGGGTAGCCCCCCCCTCTCCAGCCCATATTTAGAGCCTGGCTGGCTACTTCAGATGGGCAAGCTACGTCAAGCTGTACTGTATCATCCTACTGTATTCCACGGTGTCTGTATGTATATGTTTACGCATGTTAAATGTATGCAGGTATGTGTGTTTGAAATCTCCCTCGACATCTCAGCCGATGCATGGATCAAGCTCAAGGCTGCGATGCAAGTCTTTTGGAAAACACCAGACAGTGACCTAATGTTTGAAATTCTTGTCTCTTCTTGATAAATTCAACATGCCAGAACCTCGTAGCTGCTAGCTGTTGGGGACATGGGAAATATAAAATAAGAGATTTCTCAATCCGTTCCCTAATGGCTGGTTATTTATCTGTGATGTGTGTTCTGGCTCGGTCTTCAAAGTTGGGGTGTTAATTGCAGGTGTAATATTGGTGAGTTGGTAAAGATTGCAGCATGTACAGACAGTAGTGGTTTGTGTAGATATGTGTAGGTGTGTGTAGGTGTGTTTTTCTATTACCGAAGTAACATTCCACAGTATTTCCCTTTTTTCCGAATATTTGGTGATGTAATAAGTTGGTTTTCGGT
>NW_011333854.1:5083-18536 GCF_000735185.1 Notothenia coriiceps
TGTAAAAAAAAAAACTGGTTTGGATTGTATTTATTTTTAAGGAAATATTGTAATATTTAAAGCATGTCTATAGTTGAAGCTAAAAGCTAGTGCAGGAAACTTGTGTTGGACTGAAAGATTTGAAGTTTGTTTTGATGGTTGCATGTACCTTGAGTTTCTCAGTGTACAAAAATATGAATGCAGTCTATAGATCTTACCCTGGGTTGCTGTTTTACACACATTTTCTTCTGAATTCTGGTCTTATCATAAAAAAGTATCCTGGTGTGCCTGGTGTTTGATGCTCTGAAAGGAGCTGATGATCTATGTTCTTACCAATTAGAGACAGAGCGCAGGGTCATTGATCTTCCAGTAACTGTGAGATTACTTCCTGAGGATCACCAGGCCTAACTGTTTAAAGAGCCAAATTGCTGTTCAGCCAGAAGGCTGCCACATGAGATAATATCTCACAGGTTATCCCCGCCAGTGTTCCCCCACCTACACTTCTCAGCAGTAACCCGCAACTGCCGCTGGAAAATAATCTTTGTGGGTTTGAAAAATGTTGATAAAAGCTCATTATCAAGGTTGTTGTTCAGAAAGGAGATTTACTTTAAACACACTTTGTTATTTAGGTAAATTAAATCCTTAATTTGTCAGATTCTGGATTGGTTTTCTGGAATAAGTATGGAGAACTTCTGAAGTTAAGGTTGGATGTGCATGTCATTCTGGTATTCAATTTCAGTCTCAGCAGGCAAGGTCACACTGCAAAATGGATTACATCTTCTCAGAGAAGCAAAGCCCAAAACTAGCCTTCCTGTGATAGGAAAAAGACGCAAAGACATGCACTGAGATGACAGATCACATACTACCTGATGTTATCATTCATAAACATAAACCAAAATAATGCGTTTCAAGGTATTACAACTTTTTGTTTTCTCTGTTGTGGAGTGATGAATATAATGCAATAATTTGTTTTAAATACCTTTTTGGAAATGCTGATTTGGGAGTTGTAGTCCATTAACGCTGGAGATTTACTCTTATTGGCTATTGGCTTGGATCTTTCTGACATTTAAATGTTGAACCTCCTACAGACTGCCCAAGCACAGTCCGACGAAATCAAACGTGCTTGAGAATTCTTGTCGGCTCCAACAGTTTGGCCAAAGTCCTGAATGAGTTCACATTATAGAGGAATCTGCATCAAGCATCAGAGCCTCACACAGCCATGCTAGTCCGAACAGAAGCCCTGGCCTGGGATGACTGCTTTTCCAGGTGATAAATTGCCATTCAAATGATAAATTGTTTATTCGGAGGGAGACCTCAGTTTTTTATCATAACTATGTAGAACTCGGCCGAACCAAAACTCCAAATCCCAGCAGACGCATAAAAGCTAGTTTTAAGCTAAAAAAACACAGGTCTTTTTTTCAAATATCTCTTGAAAATATCACCTGACATCAAATAACCCCAACCCTAATTGATCGGTTGTAACTATATCATTGGATTGGGTAAGAAAAACAATGTCTTTTTAAGTAAAAAAAAAAAAAAAAATCTCCATTCAGTTCAGAAACTTGGATGGCAGAACATTCTTAATTGTATTCTCTATAGGGAGATTTGTGGTGGAGATTCTACCATGTGTACTGTTATAAAATGCAAATATGTTCAAGTTTACCCATCTTATTAACCAGACAATACATCTTTATGACTCGAGCTCCAGTATAAAAATACACTGCATTAACATTTCCCCGAGGCACCGAAGTAAAGTCATGGTCTGTATATGTGCATTATCTAAGGAACACCTGCCTAAACATATACATGAGTCATTCATCGCTTGTTTATTGTTGCAATTTCACAACAAGCTCAGGGAGTCTTTTTTCATGAATACTCCCAAGCTTATGGTTTGTTGCTAATGGAGTTTAATAGCTAAAGGATTTTACAATGAGCTCAGGGAGTATTCACAGTACGTTGTGTCAGAGATGTATGCATGATATTACCTTTCTCATCACGTATACGAGCTATGAATATATATGCATTGAGACACACATTTTCTACTGTAATTTTGCCTTTTTCTAATGTAGACTTAGCTTGCTTTGTCTTATTTTCCTATTCGAACATCATATTGTAGTTTTTTCCTTTTGACATTTTCCTTTCACTCTTAACATTTCAGACTAAACAATTGGCTGCAAGAAGCTGTTATTTGCATTCTGTGTGCACACTGGTGATAACGCAACAAGAGCAGTGAATGAATGACAGAGTGCATCAGTTTCTTCTTTGCTACATGAAACAAACAAACCCTGTTATAATTTGAGGATCACAATCGGGCATTCAGAAGCTGAGACCTCACCATATGATCAAATCGATTCAGCCTGATCACAAAACCATTGGTCTCATTGTTCAACTTTTATTATCGCATCTGATGTTGTGGTGTTTATATCCAAACTGAGTGCTTGTGCCAAATAGTCGATATCTTTGTTCTGCTCGTTTTCATGCCTTCTATCATTTTCTTTGTACTTCAGTCCCATCCAGCTTTGTCTCGTTTCGAGTCAAGACAATGAAAAAGGTTTGAAGTTGTGTTAATGGTCCCTTCTTGGTCCATAATACCTTCCTTTTACCACTCCCTAAGTGTCTGCCCTGGCCATTAATCCTGCTCTGCCAGAAAAATGCTGTCTGCTGATCTTAACTGCCTTTGTGATTTTGAAGAAACAAAAGCTATAGAGATGTGTTAAAATGTTCTACAAGTGAAGGGCTGAACCAGCTCTCTGGATCTAATTAAAGCTTTGTTTCTAAGTAACTTGAACCACTGTATAGATCACTGGTTTTGCTCGGTTGATTTTAAACGTTGTAAGCACACGGTGAAACTAGGACAAACACATTGTTGACCACTTGTCGGTCTCTTTATCTCTAGGCCCCGTGGAGAAGCATGTGATGACTCATGCAAGGCAGAAGGGTTCCCTCAGGCAGAGCGACTGTAGTGCTGAGCGGTGGGACAACAGCCCTCCTTTGCCACATGTTGGCACAATGGGCGACACCTGGACTGAGCGCTCACTTAGATTCGGGAGGTCAAAGAAGATAAGCGAGATCATCAAACGGAAGAAGGTTAAGGTCAAGAGTGTGAATGACAAGGCAGGGAAGAAAGAAAAATCTGATCAGAACAGAAAACTTGACCGGAGGCGCGACAAGAAACGGGACAGGAAGTCGTATCCTTTGCGAGGCAGGGCTGAGACTTCAGACGGGGAGGGGCTCAGCTGTCATGTCCTCCTTACCCGATTGGAGGAAAGCATCCGCGAACAGGAGAGTTGTAAACAAAGCACACGAAAGGATTCACGCAGACATTCATCTCTCAATCCCAAACCCAGAAAAGGGAAAAGCAGTGAAAGAAAAGGGGCAACGTCATTACCAAAAACCAAATCAAATTCAAAAAGCCCTAGTCATGGAGAGTTTATTCTTTTCCCAGAACCTCGCAAGCGCAGACTGGCCTCCCTGAACGCCGAGGCGGTCAACAGTTTACTGCTTGAAAGAGGTTCTGACGCTCAGGTGGCAGCTAAACTGGCCAGGAGACAGGAAGAGTCCACAAATGGAGGGTCTGCCTTGGATGCAAATCCAACCAGGAGTGGTGTCCCTGGAGGTATAAAGGCTACGCGTGGAACCATCACTAAATCCTCAACGACACCCAAACTTGAGCTGTGCCAAAGCTCTAAGCATGTCCAGAAGGCCAAAGCCAACCAAGCAGATAGCGGGGGGATGAGCCTGGAGAGTCTGGATGCCCCCGCCCCCAGACGATTGGCTGGACTTAACGCTGCAGCCCTGCTAAAGTTAACTAGCTCCTCTGCTACCAGTAAACAGAGAGTAAAGGCTGCACCCACAGCTACTATCACAACTGACTGCAAGGCTTCTGCTTTTGTCAAAACCCCAAAACAGCTCTCAAGGGTCAAACTCAAACACAAGGGATTCTCACAAAAACAGAAGGGCAAAAAGGTCCCTGCCCTGCAAAGTGGGTGCGCAGCCTGCAAGAATAAGGCGGACTTTGAGCCCAAAGTGGAGTGGGATACCAGCAACTGCACCCATCGACTGACCAAACCAGGGTACCAGTCACGCAGCATGCTAGCATACCCGCTAAAGCAAGTGAAGGAAGAGCCTCTGGAGACCGAAATGAGCCCATACTACTGCTGTCCGCCAGAGGGCTCAATGGAATACTGCCACCGCTTGGCCTTCTTCCTGGGCCAGCAGCCCTACGGAGAATCAGACGATCAGCCACTTAACTCAGCCATAACCCCTGTGAATCGCGAGTGCCTCGTAACCTCACCGTCCCTAACGCATTCCCACCCACACACAGCTCTGACCCTCAGCCCACACTCCTGCCTCTGCACCGCCGACCACTGCTTCTCTAGCTACTATGTTCACATCGCCCACCCGACACACACTGGAACATCGTCAGCAGGCCTGGCCCCGCGACCTCTGAACTTTCCCCCTTCCAGTTTATGCCCTAATCGGACGAATAGCTCCAAGCTGCTGGGTCCGCAGGTGTCCCACGGCTCGGGGCTGACCCACTCTGCCTACTGCAACTCGGTGGCTTCGCCCTGCTATGGTGAAGCCTGCGGGATCAGTGGCTACACCTACAGAGCCATGCCTCCCGTCACCAGCAGGGGATGTTCTTTCAGTACAGGATGCACTGAATGCACACACACCATCAAAACAGGTGAGTGGAAAAAATAAATAGATTACGTATTTGAGCTTATTCCACTTTCAGATGTATGAAGCAAATTGTCAATATCGTGTTAAACAACTGGAACTGAGAATGTCTAAACAACTACATTTTTCAATCACATCTGAAGCACCTTTCCCCATATCCCAATGTTATCATGGTATAAATTAAAGAACTAAAGAGTACTTTGTTGTAAATCTTGCCTCAGGCTTGTCGTGTGGCTCAACTAGTGTGAACCTTCTTGATCTTTTTGTTGTTGTTATTAGCTTTGAAAGTGTCCTTTTGCTTGAGGCTCTGACTTAGATATTCCTTGATAAGGAACTGTTGGCTTATATGTAATTCCTTCCGTAACAATTGTAAATAAGATAAAGGAAGCAGGTTGTTTTACATGTGTTTCACGGTGGAACCATGCAATTTGCCACTTAAATTATGCTTTGCACTTATGCAACTGCAGCTGCAACTTAAAGTTTGCTAACTTTAGCTAATTTAAGATACTGGTGATAAATCACCTAGTAAGTCTGTAACAAAACACCCGAGTGAACTGAAGTGATTAGTTTAGTCTTGTGTGACATGGTCTAGCTTTAAGTGAAAATGTGATCTTTTGCTTTCTTGCTGTATAATTGTAACGTTCACCCTTTACTTTTCCAGAGGGTTACTCCTCCCCTCAGGGTGACCACAGCCCCTCCCTTTTGGTTCCCCCTTCCATGCCCGTCTCCAGCTGCCCTCTATCCAGCATGCCCACTTCCACTCAGACCAAACCCCACCTGCTGACCCCCCTGTCAGGGCGAGAAAAGCCGCAGGCCAGGTTAAAGCTGGCCCCTGAATGCCCACAGAGCAACAAGCCCTCCAACGGCTCCCGGTCCATCGGCCGCACACGGCCGCCCCAGAAACAACCGTCAACCTTGCCAAGCTTCAGCAGCACCAAACAAAAGAGAGTCAGCCGAAGACGTGCCACCAACGGTTGGCGGCCTGTGGGAATGCCCACGGAGAGAGAAGTCTTTATAGCGGTACGTTATTTGTGAGTGTGTCTTCTAGTGGAGAAGATGAGCAAGATATAAGAGAGCTTTATTCTGTTTGTCTCTCTGAGACTTTTTCTCTCCTATTCCTATTCCACTTCCTGATAATACCCTGATAGGAAAAGCATCCTCGCAGCTGCCTGACAAAAAAATAAAAAAATCAGCTCTAGGTGGTAAAGATAATTGTGTTTTGACCACACAGCTTCGTGTGACAGATTACTTTTTGTCTTTATAATGATAATTATATCTGTCCTTGTGGGTGTGTATGCGTGCATGTGAATGTGTCTGTGTCTCAGGGAGAGGATGAGATAGCCCTGCGGCAGTGTTATGAAGGAGTGGAGAGGGACGGTGAAGTGATACATGTCAGAGACACTGTGCTGCTACGATCAGGCCCCAGGAAGAAATCACTCCCATATGTTGCCAAGATATCATCGCTGTGGGAGGACCCCAAAACAGGTAAGGGAGACGAGGAGGGGGAGATCACAGATAGATATGGTGGATGGACTGACGAAGGGACATGTGGCCATGTTTGTTTATGTGTGTGTGTGTGTGTGTGTGTGTGTGTGTGTGTGTGTGTGTGTGTGTGTGTGTGTGTGTGTGTGTGTGTGTGTGTGTGTGTGTGTGTGTGTGTGTGTGTGTGTGTGTGTGTGTGTGTGTGTGTGTGTGTGTGTGTGTGTGTTATTTGCCTCCTCAGGAGAGCTGATGATGAGTCTTTTCTGGTACTACAGACCTGAGCACACACAGGGAGGCCGAGATCCCAGCACACACTGTGAGGTGAGGCTTCGTTTAATGTTGGCCAGCGGGCAAATTACAGTTTTGCAAAACGGAAATAGCACATTGGAAATACTTTGTCCTCTTTTTAAAAACAGATAAACTGAGGTAAACACATTTCAAGATTTGTCCACTAATGGGTAATGAGTGGACTTGCTTGAAACTCCTCCATTGGACACCTCTGTTTACTTCTAATAACATCAATATGTAACAGTTGCGCTTCTATTGGCTAGCGCTCCAACACATTGTACGTGATAGGCTAAGGGGCGGGACATCTCTTAGCTGTTGCCAAATCACTACAGAGCCAGCTAGTTAACCAATCAGAGCAGACTGGGCTCTGGTTTCAGACAGAGGGAGAAAATAGTCTTTAAAGTTGTACCAGTTAATATTCCTAGAATATTAACTGGTACAACTTTAAAGACTATTTTCTCCCTCTGTCTGAAACCAGAGCCCAGTCTGCTCTGATTGGTTAACTAGCTGGCTCTGTAGTGNAAACTCAGAGAATTCTGATAAGAATTCTGAATAAGGACCTGGTGCACGGTACACTGTAACAAATAAGATTGGCTGCAAAGTTTTCCAGGTCGGATGCGTAAGACTAAAAACGAGGCTTTCAAAGGAGGTATAATTTAATTTTTGTTTAGTATTGATAAGTAAACTTGAGTCAAAGATTAATATACTTGCATTCATTTTTAATACTTACATGCCAGTGTGTCTACATTATATCTAGTTCTCATTCTTATTACTTTGCAATTCAGAATTTAATCCCACCAGCCTTATAAAATGTTTTAACCAGAGGCAGATTGTTTATATTCAAAGAATAGGTCCTAATTCGAATGAAGATAAAGTTCTTACCTGCATATATTTGTTATACTTACCTTGAGTGAGACTCTATAACACTGCAATTTCCCATTAGGATTTAAACAGAACTCTATCATTTATCGAACCAGTCTCCTTTCCTGCTATCTACCCACCTTAATATCCAAAGTAAAATAAAAAAAATAAGGAATTGGAAGATGACAAGATAAGTATGTAGTCTTCATGAAAAAATGACAATATGGGAAGAAAAACTGACTCACTGACAACACAATACATTTACCGTGCTGCCTCATATACACCACCAAGTCTACAGGCTTTGGAGGTCAAAGTGTGTAGCTGGTTGTATTATGAGACACAAATCTTCTGCTGTGGCTTCTTCAACAGACACTAAGAGGGGTGTGTGTGTGTGTGTGTGTGTGTGTGTGTGTGTGTGTGTGGCCTGAACGGGTTTAAAGGCCAAACACAGATAATGACTGTGCTGACAGAGGACATTTGGAGAGATGGTAACACAGGAGAGGGACAGGAAGAGGTTGAAACCTGTCTCCTGCTGTATTCAAATTAACAGATGACCATGTTCTGTATGCCATGTGGTGCCTAAATGAAAAGGTCAAAGAGGGTTTGACCCTGAACCGTGCATGCTGTCTCACTACTGACCTCCTGTGGGGATTACTCAGCATCACAGCTGCTCTTTGGAAGAACTTTACAGACTTCCTATTGATCAAATTCAGTCAGAGCAGCTTCCATTTATGACACATAACAAAGAAATACACAAGTCAGTGAGTCAAATTACATTTAAATGTAGTAAATAAAGATCCACACGCAGAATTTTCACAAAGGACTTAAAATTTATAAATATTCTTTCAACATTAAATCAGTAGGGATGTTATATAATTCTTCCAAAAAATCCAAGAGATCTTCAGAGAGCATGACAAAGTGACAATAATCTGATACACACATTGCTTCTCTACTCAAAAAATATCTAGACTTTTTACTGCGTATATCCCCCGTTTCTTCCAAATATATCAAAATATATGTTGACAATAAGCATCAATACAGACCACACAGAAAGCAGAATCTCATCGGTCGGTCGGGTGCTTTTGTTTTTTTGAGTGAACACACTTCCTGTGTGGCATCACTAAAGGTCACTCAGTGTTTGACCCCTGCCACTATGTACACCCTACATGCACAGAAACCCCTCCTCAGTGCTGGCCCTGCCTTGTTGCCATGGCTGTGTCCATGCAAAGCTGCTAGAAAAGTCACATAAATAATAACATACAATCTAGTCCATGCTTTCTGCAGGGTTGGCCAACACTCGGGAGGATGACTCATGGCGACTTCCTTTTAATGAACGTTCTTCATCTCCTTTTCTCCTGCATCACTCTTAGTAGCAAAAAGACAAGGATGCATTTACAGAAAACGAGGGAGGAAGCTGCTTTGAGAGGTGGCCATTCTGCACACACAGGGTTCCTGCCCTCTAGGGGACAAACACAGTCAATGCACATCTGGGAGAAAGGCAACGGTGGCCAGCTGATTTGGATGCTGGGAGAAGCTGTTCAGCAAATCATCAAATTCACCTACTCATTTATTATATTTAGAGTCCTTCACTTCTTGTAAAACTTGAGTAAGGGACTGTGTGAAAATCATAAGAGTGCGGAGGAGAGAACAAACCTGCATTTTATTTTATAAAAAAAGCAACGTCCTCCAAATAACTATTGTTGTATTTTTTAACGCCACTTTGAAAATGAAAATGTTTAAAGTCACCCATTAGAATCCTACAAATGATACATTTTTTGCAGAGATCAAAACGGGAAAACACAACCAGTCTATACACTTTTTCAATCTAAAGTTACATCAAAAATAGAATTCTTGGGTGAGATCACCATCCCCTGCTCTCCTAACAGATATTGAGTCCCGCCCCTTAAGAACACTTATAAATACATAACCCGGCACAAGTAATTTTCATACAGTCCCTAATTCCCGACAGTTAATGAAAACTCTCTACAATATTGTGCTAAATTTAGAGAAGGGAAACTGGTCTAGGTGTCAATCAGCACCCGAGGGATCTTCTACCTGGAGCCCAGAGGACGTACCGTCCTGTCTCAGTTGCACTGGCTCCGTCTCTCCCCTAATAGGACCAATCAATAAAGGCTCAGGTGACCATGTTGCCACGGCATTCTCCCAAACGTCACTTAAGGTCAGTCAGGTTAGACAGGAGAGCTAGAAGTTGCCTCTTATCAAGAGATACAGGGTCAGATTTGACTTTTTAAGGATGAAAGGGGAATCAAATCTGTGACTCCACTTCAGCCAGCGTGTGCTTTGGTCTGGTCTCCACCCACTGACGACTAAATGATAACACAACATTTACATCTCTTTCAACAACCGTCACTCAACCACTTAATTTCTAAACTCATAAGTTACAAATAAACAGAACTAATTTCTATCCTGGAGCGCAAAGAAACAGGATATAGTTAATCAATTAGACACAGTATTTCCAAATAAGTTAAATTGAAATCTTAATATATTGTATTGTTAACTCCATTTAAATATCTCTTACTTTAAATATATTTATTACAGATCTTGCAAAAAAATACTACACTGTGCATTGGCTGTTTGCTCGTTTAAAGAGTGCCCGGTGCTTCCTGGATTCAGATATGTACACTTCAGTAGAAATCGCCTGGAAGGAAGTTCCTCACTGCGTTCTATCGACAACCTTGGGTCATGTGACTTCATTCTCCTCTTCCATTTGGTCAAATCTCAATTAACGCTGTGATGACTTCAATTTGAACTGAATCAAAAATAATGCATATTCTTATCTTGTTTTTTTAAGCTCATTTTCTAAAAATAGTACATCTAAAAATATATTGCATATGCCATCTTAGGAAAATCGACATAATAAAATAGTTTTAACAAGGAGAAATTGTAAAGTAGGAGAATATATATCGCCTTTTTGAAGAATCTGAGCGTTAATAGAACTAAAAAAAGACCCAATCATGGGGATTTTTGTTGGGGTAAGAGGACTCGGTCTACTCGAATAGAGAAAAGATGGCTTTAGAGTGTTAGAAAGTTTTTTACGGCTTATCCAATGTTGCAGAGCGGGGTGTTTGCAGTGTAGGCAAGCAATCGGGTACTCTCTATGTCTATAAGGTACACACACTCCGACGCCACTCGCTTTCTGAGTGACAGTAAAACACTTGCAGGTTAAAAGGCAATGAATGAGTGTGGTGTGAAATTCTCCACGACTCAATTAAGTATCGAAGCACCCTCCCACGCATTCCCACCCCCCTTCAATCCAAATACACGTCTACTGCTGCTACGTTTGTCCACACAACGCGTCAGGCCTCCATCCAGATGCCTTTTTCAAATCTAAATCACATTAACAGTGTGAATACATACATATATATACCCTATATTTATATAAGTATGTCAGAGCTGATTGAAAAATCTAATGGAATGACTCTAGTAATATATATATACTCATATATATACCGTATATCTTCCATGGGATTCAACAGGTTGTGCAACATGCTGACACGTTGGCCGATTCCTCTACGGGTGAAATAATAGAAATATACAGTTTGCACTGACAAAAAGAAGCCATGACATCTTTACTGTTTCCTTCTCTACCAAACACACACACACACGCACACACACACATAAATAATACACTGTAGGTCCCCCTGCGGATATATTAGTAGCTGGAACAAAAAAAAAGAAGAAGTTTGTTGTAATTAAGGAATGGATTAGTGCAATATAATAAAGGGAAGTGCTGACGAGGAGGAGAAGCGCAAGGGAGGGAGACGGGGACTCTGGCTTGTGTGACATCCTTTGGTTTATCTTCGGGGGGAGGAGGAAGAAAAATAATTGGTGTGGATGTAGAATTAGAGCATGTAGAAAAGACGTTTCCCAGATGTTTCAGGGCGCAACACGGGCAACCAGCAGAGGCAGGAGAAGTGTTTCTAACCAGTTAAGAGATGCAAAAATTAGTCAGTTAATTGTCTAGCCGATTGACTGGAAATTAATCTGCAACTATTCTGATAATTTGAGTCATTTCAGAAATGCCAAATATGGCCTGATTCTATTCAGTTAGTTTGATGTTTTTTATGTGTTTGAACATCTTTGGGTGTAGAAGTCAACTCTGGCTGTTGGAAATGATTTCCTTTCACTATTTTGAGACATTTAATTGACAAAAGGGTTCATTCATAATAATAATAAAAAATCATTGGCTGCAGCCCTAAAACGGTGCATTTTGTCTACTGATAGCGGTCAATCAGAGAATCTTTTTCTTGGAATAAAAGTATATTTGTTCTTCCTTCTGTAGTTGCATGTGGGGACTAGCAGCATAAAGCTATATCTGCAAGTCATAAGGCAAGTCACAGAGAAAAGCCACGGTGGAAAAATACAAGAAAAAACGATGAAGACGTCTCTATAAGCCTTTGCAGGACTCAGGAGTGTCCCGGTTCCTCAGTTAAGGTACAGTAACTCTTTCTATTGGGCAGTTAGTAGAACCTCTCTAGAACAAGGCTTCTTTAAAGGAGGACCATGGCTGAGATTCAAACATTTGTTTTAACTAATAAAATCAGTTTAGAGCCGTTTTGAGTTTACTGACCAAAGCCTTGTTCTAGAGTTGAGTTTGGTAAGGAATAATCTCACAACCCCCTTAGGTACAGTATTCTAGTTTATGCAGGGCCTCGCTGGAGATGAAAATGTATCTGTGGCACACTGAAAGAGAGGATGGGCAGAGAGAGAGAGAGAGAGAGAGAGAGAGAGAGAGAGAGAGAGAGAGAGAGAGACGACGTCGTCGAGAGAGAGAGAGAGAGAGAGAGAGAGAGAGAGAGAGAGAGAGAGAGAGAGAGAGAGAGAGCTCCGCTTCCTCTAAAGCTGCTTGTTTGGTTTGATTGCCTGAAAGCCTCCTAAAAAAAAAAACATCACACACCCACATTTATCCATTTATCCACACTGACAAACACTCGGTCTCCCACTCTCTCTTTCACACACTAAGAAAAACACAACTCAAATCGGGGAGAAATAAGACGACACTCTCCATTAGCTGCTCCTTCACCCCGGCTGGTTGAACACCGTTAACATTGAGCTGACAACGCAGGCTTGTGTTCTCCCGGAAGCACCTTAGCGCCGGACCATTCCTGAGCCGTTGGCTTACACATGGAACAAACATGATTGTGGTGCTAAGATGCTTTGGGGGGAAACGCGGCCCTGACAGGAGCCCAGTTCAGCCTGGTGTTCTGCATTCCTGGCAGGCGAGGAGAGGGAAGCACGCGAGCCTCCGTGTATCCCAGAGTGCTGTGGTAGCTGATGAATGAATATTCCTCGCTCTTTAGAAACCAGGAAGTGACGGTGCTCTGACAGAGACGGATTCTATCGCATTGTAACCCCCCTGTAGTCAACTAAAGGGATCTGTGCTTCATAATGTGTCAAACACGTTTTGCTTCTTCCCTCAAAAAACCCACCCTATCATCGCCCTTCCCTGTGGTCGTGAGCATCCCTAGCAGAAAAGACAGGGGTTTTCAGTCCTTCATCTACTGATCCCACCCCCCCCCCCCGACCACTGCCTCTGTGCAGGAGGGGGGAGCTATGCTATGATTAATTTAAGCACCCCGTCTAACCCTCTACTGCAGGTTCTTCAGGATGCGTCCAAATCGGTAGTCGTACACGTGCCGGCAGAGATACACCAGCTCGGGGTCGACGTCTGTGGGCAAACAGCGGTGGGAGGGGGGGGCGAAGTCGGCGCGGCAGGGCACCACGCTGGCACTGCCAGGTGGGGCGTCTTCGGCACGCTGCTTCACCAAGGCACAAAATCTGAAAATAAATCACCAAAGGTCATATTAAATCAAACACAAATCAAATGTATCATCGCGCTGCCGTAGCTTTATTTAAGAATAACGATTTACTAAACCCAAAACAGATACGGCCTAGTGTTACCTTCATTTATTAACAGTTACAGTGTCAACCATGTGTGATAACAAAAATCAGAAAACAGGCTTACACATATCAAAGGAGAGGTGTTAATTAAAAGGACCTTTTGAAAATACTTTCTGCTGTGTGTGTGTGTGTGTGTGTGTGTGTGTGTGTGTGTGTGTGTGTGTGTGTGTGTGTGTGTGTGTGTGTGTGTGTGTGTGTGTGTGTGTGTGTGTGTGTGTGTGTGTGTGTGTGTGTGTGTGTG
>NW_011333855.1:0-1743 GCF_000735185.1 Notothenia coriiceps
ATAACCAGGAGTCTAGCACCAGGAGTCTAGAACCAGGAGTCTAGCACCAGGAGTCTAGCACCAGGAGCCTAGCACCAGGAATCTAGAACCAGGAGTCTAGAACCAGGAGTCTAACACCATGAGTCTAGAACCAGGAGTCTAGTACCAGGAGTCTAGAACCAGGAGTCTAGTACCAGGAGTCTAGCACCAGGAGTCTAGAACCAGGAGTCTAGAACCAGGAGTCTAGCACCAGTAGTCTAGAACTAGGAATCTAGTACCAGGAGTCTAGCACCAGGAGTCTAGAACCAGGAGTCTAGAACTAGGAGTCTAGAACTAGGAGTCTAGAACCAGGAGTCTAGCACCAGGAGTCTAGAACGAGGAACCAGGAGTCTAGCACCAGGAGTCTAGCACTAGGAGTCTAGCACCAGGAGTCTAGCACCAGGAGTCTAGAACCAGGAGTCTAGAACCAGGATTCTCCCTCCCACCCATCTGGACCTCCTTACCCTAACCCCTATATGACCTTTGACCCCATCACAGCCCCCCTGCTTCCACTCCCACTGCTATGTATATCGTATAATGAAACATGTGATTATAACTTAAAACCAGTGATTACAGTATGTTTTATAAAGACCTTTATTATTAATAATATCTCTCATGATGTTTATGATGATCTGACGCTGAGCTTCAGGTCAGAAACTTTACAAATATTAAATATTTCACATTTTAAAAATATTAAATTGTCCAAAAAAACCTGTCAAACAGCGTTTCTACGGCAACGCAGCAGTGTCTCCAATGTAACGTAGCAGTGTCTCCACGGTAACGCAGCATTGTCTCCACGGTAACGCAGCCGTGTCTCCACAGCAACGTAGCGGCGTCTCCACGGCAACGCAGCAGTGTCTCCATGTTAACGTAGCGTTGTCTCCACGGCAACGCAGCAGTGTCTCCATGGTAACGTAGCGGCGTCTCCATGGTAACATAGCGACGTCTCCATGGTAACGCAGCGTTGTCTCCATGGTAATTTAGCGTTAGCAGCGTGCTAGCAGCTTTGTGTGCTGAGAGGAAGTGATGTCACACCTCCAGGCCCTGTTGTGTCAGGAAGTCTTCGAGCGCGCTCAGTCGCTGAACCAGCTTCACGTCAGACTCCGCCTCCTCGTCTCCGCCGTTACCATGACGACGAGCTGCCAGCCGCTTCCTGGGCACCAAGGCAACAGGAAGTCCCGCCCCTAAAACACAGCCCAGTTTATTTCGGGAACTTTTACACACATTTCTATCTGCAGTGTTTTTCTATACAGAAATGTTCAGAAACATGTAAGAGAACCACATTTCCCAGAGTACCTTGCTGCCTCTTCCTCTTCCGGGGCTGAGTGTAATCAGGAAAGAGGAGAAGCCTGCGCCTCCTCTGCTGGCCAATCAGCAGCAGCGCTCCGTCCTTCTCCCGCGGCTCCTCGAAGATCGTCTCCAGACTCCTGCAGGGCCACACAGATGCATGCTGGGACGTAGTTTGTGTCTCTGGTGTTAAGGTGGGTGTTTGTAGTTCTTACCTGTTGGTTGAGGGGGATTTGTAGTTCTTGTTGGTGTAGATCTCCTCCAGACTGAACTCTTTCTTCTTCAACCTGAAGAAATTAAATGTTGTTATTAATGAACTCAGTTTATATTTACCCAGTCCCCTTACCTGAGGAAACTGTGTCCCCCCTCTCACCTGTCCCCCCTCACCTGTCCCCTCTCTCACCTGTCCCCCCTCGCCTGTCCCCTCTCTCACCTGTC
>NW_011333856.1:0-2449 GCF_000735185.1 Notothenia coriiceps
GGGCGGAGGGTAGCGGAGGATGCAGGGCGGGGGAGGCGGAGGGGGCGGCAGGTCGCCACACCCTCCCATCAAAACGGCATCCAGAATGTCTTTGTCATCCTCGTCCGTCAGGTCCGTGAAGTTGATGTCTCCGATCCTCAGCTCTCGAGGGCTGGCCAGGAGCTGGTCCCAGATCGTGTCCGATTCCTTTTTGGGTGGGGGAGGAGGGGGCTCATTGGCCGGGACATCGTGGTGAGGGGGGATCGAACTGAGGTCCTTGATTAAGTTTCCAAATCTCTCGGCCAGCGGTCGGATGTTGGAGTGTTGATCTGATTTGTCAGCCTTGTGTTCGCTGTCCTGCTTATCGCCCAGTTGCACGTCAGCATCCTCCTGAGTTTCTTTGTCCTCCCCTTCTCCTTTCTCTTTCTCCTTCTCAACGTCTTCTTCTTCCTCCTCTTCCTCATCGCTGGGCTTCTTGTTCTGGGAGTACAGCATGTCCAGCATGAACAGCTTGCTGTTGAGGAGTGTGCCGCACGGCTCGTTCACCTCTGCCTCCTTCAAGCCTGGGAAGGAGTTCGAAGGTGTTGAGAGGAGAAATATATTAGAAAGACGTCACACTTTAATTGTTAATAGTACTGGTTTAGTGTTTTGTTAAATTAATAAAACTATAACCATCTAATTAGGGCTAAACTAAAAACCTTAAGTTTTGAACAGCCAGCCTGCAACTCAAACTGGAGGTGTTGTTTAAGAGGTGAGAAGGCACACAGGAGGCAGGAGGGTCCGCTGAAAGAGGCTATTGAATGTATTACGGAAACTGTAGCATTTGGTGTTTTTGGAGCTTGACCTTTAGAAAACATCAAGTATTTATCTCTCAATAATTTCCACAAAACGTTGTGCGTTTTCTTTTTTGGTCCAGCATATATATCTCAAGCTGGAATTACACTTCTCTAGGCTGCATGTCGGAAAAGTGATTCAGGTGTTTTCAATGTTTGTTTTTGTTTTCCTTTTAAACACGCATCCTAATCGGAGTGAACTTGCCTTTTTATGCACAACATGTTGTGGAGATCTGGGAGTGGTGCCCAAAAAGTAAAATCATTCATATGGTTAAAATATAGGGTTAGAAAAGACCAAGACCCTAAAATGTTAATTATAGAATTGTGGCTTGAATCTAGATACAAAGTAAATGTGTGGCAGCTTCATTTGCTGCTCAAACAGACTAAGACTACATTATAGGCAACCAAATGAAACGGTCCAAAAACTAGATCAACTTTGGAATTCCTCTAGATTAAAAATGTTTGGAGACATTTGGGATAATCGAAGTACACAACAAAATACAACAAAGGTCTCGTTAAGGATTAGGTTCACATCAGAACTTTACAAGAAATGTAACTTGAATGTTGATTCACATTGCAAAAACAAATCTACCCACCATTGTCATTGAGTCCCCTCTCCTCTCTCTCCAGAGTGCTGCTGGCGGAGGAGATGCTGGAGGCCGAGCAGTTGTCCTTCTCATTCACCTCCTCATTCTGTCGCTCTTTGTCACTCAGGATCCCGCTGTCTTCCTCCGCCTCCTCTTTGTCCTTCTCCGGTTCCGGCTCACACTCTTCACTTTCCTCCTCCTTTTCTTCTGCTGCTTCCTCCTCCTGTTCTTCCTCCTGTACTTCCTCCTGTAGCTCCTCCTCTTTCTGTTCTTCCTCCTCTTCGGCAGTGGCCTCTTTTTCCTCTGTTTCTACACTGGCACTGGAGTCCTCAGCCTCTCCTGTCACCAACGAAACCAATCAGTGTTACTTAAGTCCCTGAAATTCACATTTATCTCTGCAATGAAATACGGTTTGGGACGTGGTTGTCTTTGATTTCTGCCCATGGGACGCCCCTATATCAACACACTCTCACACGCACTGATAAGAAACCCCCCCCCCAATGCACTAATGTAAACAATATACCAGGTACAGAAAGCCAAGTTGTTGCAGGACCAGGATATGAACAGGAAATGAAGAATTAAGTTCCTGTTTATGTGAAAACACACACAAACACGTCACTCTGCAGTACAGTCCATGCAGTGATGCAGGCGGCTTAGAATAACACGACACAGTGAGGCCTCATACACTCACCTGAGTGAGCTACAGTACCTCAGCTCATGGCTGTGCATGCACTCGGCTCCAAAACAAGGCTTTTTTTCTTACACAAGATGTTTTGGCATTACACTTTCAAAAAGGCCTTTCAGAAACCCATCTGACCCTTTCACCTGTGTCCTCTCTCTGTGTTTCTTTCTAACCCCCTGACAGTGTCCCCTGCTCTCCCTCAGTATTTTCCACACTCCGTCTCGCCTCGCCTTCTTTTGCTCGCGCCAACATTGTTGTTTAAAGAGCAGAAACAATTTAAAGGTTAAGCATGATTGCTTTGGGGCGCACTGTTAGGAGTTGCACTGGGGACCTTCTGGTTTGAATTATAAGTCCCACAAAACATTATC
>NW_011333857.1:0-6355 GCF_000735185.1 Notothenia coriiceps
TGCCTGCAGTGCTGTCACCTGAGCCAGGTAGTAGGGAACAGCAGAGTGAAGCGGGGGAAAACCAGGCATTATTGCCAGACTGTAATGAAAGGCAACACTTTTTCCCATGCCCACTTTTCAAATTGCCAATGTATGTGTACAGGAAAAAAATGGACCCAACTCAGGCTATCAAGTCAGCACAAAATCATGATGTACTTTTGCTTGCACTGAGGCATGACTGCGGGGAAACTGCCATACCACTGCAGCTTTCACAGGAGGAGGGTATATCGTCAAGACAAAACTTCAACTAACTTGTGTACCGACTAAAAGTTCTTTAAGAACTACTAACAGATCTTTCGGCAGACATTTTGAGCTGCACCTACTCAGCCACATATCTTTATTCTAAGACCAATAAAACAGCAGTCCCTAAAGAATATCAGCACATATGGCAGGTCATATTTTGAAGAACAACATAATTTGAAACATCAAGTTTTGATTGGGGTTTTTGATAATACTAGTTATTGGTGGTGATATGGCAGAAAGGTTTAGAAAGGTACATGATTATGGCTCCAATAGTCTTCTTTTACAGTATTATACTTATATCAAAAATACCCTGTTTCTTTACGTTTCCAAGGTCTTGCAAGGACATCTGCCTTTTACCTGCAGCCACAGATGGGAGATTTAGCTATCAGCCCACTTCCATATCTGTCTGTCCCCATTCATTCCCTGAAGCTCTGCAGCAGGTCCTGATGGTGGAAATGTCATGAAGATTGGCAAAAAAGATGTCCTGCCCTCCCAACATTTTTACTTCTGCTGATCGAACATCCTGTCAAAGACATGTGGGGGACAGGGGGACATTCTGTCTACTAAATGGAGGAATACAGAAATGCTCACTGAGTAATAAAAGTTGTTTATCTTCCCATCTAATTCATGGTGTGACTGATGAAACCAAAAGGTAACCTAAATGTCGTTGAGAATAAAAATCCTACCCAACACATCTGTAATCTTTTAGAGGTACATTTTGAGATGCATATTTCTTTGAGCGTTGACATATATTCTTAACATATCTATGGGGAATGTAAAAACAGTTAAAGCCTATCACAAATACAGTTGCTAATTCACACCAATGCTTACATTCTGGGTTTCCCATTGAGCTACTAACATGTTCGTGCTCTGTGCACAATGAAAAGGAAACCAAAATAACTAAGTATTCTTGAAAGCGTTTTATCCAAGAGGCTTAATTAGTTCTCGTGCCTCCTGGGGAGTTCTGTGGTATTTAACTTTTCTGGGAGATTAAATGCAGAGGAAGTCAGTAGTCGTGATGTTTTCATTAAGAACAGCAACTGGTCTTCAGTGCATCCAGATGTTTTTGGTTTACTACTGCTTTATATTCCCTGACCTGGATGACAGAGAATATAGACTTGAGCAATACTACACTGCATCACCAATATGCACAGTCATGTTCGGTCTGCACGCCGATGATTCATTCCTATGGCATTTTCCAGATAATGAATTTCCAAGCTCTTTCATCTAAAACTCTCAAAATGTCAACTAGAAAGTTTGCAGCACTTGCAGACACACCCACAGTAAATAATTAGGAGAGTGCGAGAGACAAGGTCTTGTGAGGATATGCTGTGTATTTTTTTAAAGAAAACCACAGTCAGCACCTTATTCCACCACCTCGACTTAAAATCTCCTGACCCGGGGCCTGATGACAGCATGTCAGAAAGATGTAGTGAGTGATGCCCTGCTCGCTGTCAGGCAAATGGACAGAAAAAAGCGGGGGGGGGGGGTTGGCATAAGGAGGTAGAGGGCATGTAAGGAAATAAGGGTTTATAAAGAGAAGGGTGGTTTGCGAGAGACAAGGAATCATGCTCCAGGTGGGATGTTATTGTAAGTTATGTCCACCAGTGCCACCTTCTTTTGTTAGAAAGACAGCATCCATTATTGATGTGTCATAGTTTGCTCAATGCTAGCAAGCAGTTGTGATCTGAGTCTGTGGGCCACTGAATTAATAACACTGGCTTAGGCAGGCCATTCTTTTAAATGTTTAATCAATTGCTTCGCAGGTGGATGTTTGTTCTCGAAAGCCAGGACATTTAGACAAAACAATACTCTTTCAAATGAAAATCCTATTAAAGTCCACAAACCTGGAATGAAAAGTGAAATGCTGTTTTTGAACCGCCAGCTACAGCTAATGAATAAGGCTTCGAGTTTTGGGACCTAAGGGCCACCATCACTGCTTAAACGTGGAGCTATTTTGTAGTTTGATTGGGTCTGTGAGGCCCCCATCAGGTGGGATGATATGGAGCCACGGCTCCTGGGTTCTCAGGTCTAATTTGCCTGTACTTCGCCCCTCAAAGAGAGACAGGCATAATTAACGGGACCCAAACACCCACCACGGGCTGAACAGAGTCATTTATGGGAGCAACTCGGGAGCAGCAGCAGCAAATTAAATGTAATTGCAATGGGAGCAGAGGAGCCGGGCCGGTGTGTCGGAGGCACTGATGTGTGTGTGAGAGGGAGAGAGAATGAACGGGCCAGACGGGAGAGAACGAGAGAGCAAATGAAAGGCATAGAAGTTAGATGGAGAATATGCAGCTGATAGAAGAGCGAGCTAAATAATGAGTGATCTTGAGGGATGAGCAGAGATAAACATTGAGGAGCCACTCAGTCAGTTGGAATGAGAACTAATTCAACAAAAACTCAAGAAAAACTTACATCTAACTTAAAGGATCAGTACAGCAAAATGACACAATGTAGACATTATCCCTTTTTGGTGGCATCTAGTTGTGTATAGTTTAATTTCTCAAGGTTTTAAAAAATACTTGCCAGGTCCCAATAAAATGGAGGACAATTGGAATAAGCTTTGGTGCTCACAACACCTTAACACATTTACAATTCAACAACTCCTCCCAGAAACCGTGTCTCATTACTCAGGGTAATCCACATAACACACTGTCAACATTTTTAATGAGGAATGTTTGTTTTAGAAGAAAATAGTTCCAGTCTGAGTAATTACAGTTTTGGAAAGTGATGTCACTGTTGAGTTTTAAAAATGTCCTCTCTCAAGGATCTGACCACAACAAGGACACCCTTTTCTATTCCACGTCTGTACCAAATATTTTGAAGCTCCAAAGCGTCATTAATAGCATTGACATTCAGATTCTAATTCAAAATGTAATTGCTGCACAGCATATCTATTCCTAAAAAAAGAACTAGGCAGATATAGAGACAAAACTTGTTTATAGATGGATTTTACTAACCGCTTTGGGCTGCATGCCCAGAGCATTCCCAGAGCAACAAATGATAAATCATTTGGGGATGCCACATTTGGGCTCTTATTAGTTTGATATTCTACTTTCTACTCTACTATCTAGGTATATGTATATGTGCAAATGGCTGGGACTCAACCCTTTGAATATTAAACAGCAACAGTAATATTGCTAAAAAATGACATAAATTGTCCCTTTATAGTTGATGCATTTGACCTCTGCTATATCACCACTTTACCCACGGCCTCATGTGCTGTGTCCGCTGCGTTTAAAACTGTAATCATTCCTGCTTACAGCCATTATCATTATTCATCACTGATGTTAAGAGCATTCAAATTGGCCTTGACCTACTTGGTGTAGCCACCTGCCCCCTCCAACCCGCCCCTCCCTCCGTCTTTCACCTACACCTCTTCCCCATCAACTCTTTCTGGGTTGCTCTCAGTTTACTGATCACTGGAAGAGGAGTGACCCAGGGTCAACCATGTCCCTGTCGCCTCCAGGAATGGCCAGCCCAAACAAATTAGGGTCACCGGGATGCTGAATTGGTGTGATCACACACACACACACACACACACACACACACACACACACACACACACACACACACACACACACACACACACACACACACACACACACACAGTGTAGATAGGTGTAGATAACAGTGATGGGGTCTTATCACTGCATAAATGAAGAGAGTGTGAAAGGAAGTGCTAGAAATGAAACACTGAAACTATGATCTTTGGATGCAATACCAGTAAGAGGAAGTGCAGGGTCACGAGGAGACCGTCAAAACTGGTGTAAATGCATTTGTTAATGCCTTCTATGCCTTAATTGCTATGTAAAGTCATTACTAGTGGTGATTTTAAGTGACTTTTCTCCTTGATATGTGAAATCAATAAAGCAGGAATGAGGCCAATAACTATTTTTACAGGGGATGGAGAGAAACGTGATTATCTATATCCAGGACTCAGCACTCACAGATTCCTCTGAGTGACCCTAGTTAGCACTACACACCAAAGGAATATTTTCCAGGAGACAATTTCTTAGATGGCAGATCAGCCGTAACCACACCTATTCAAGAATCAAAGAGGAACTTTAGCTTAACCCTAACCCTAACCCTAACCCTAACCCTAACCCTAACCCTGTAAGTCATTAGAAAAGCACAACTGCATAGAGTTGTCTTAGAATTTCTCCAAACTTTTAAACTCAAGTCCAAAAATATTGTTTTCAGGGTTTTGGCTATTATTCCCATTATATTATATTTTATGAGATAAAGAGACACAAATATTACTTTAACAAACAAAACAACTGAAATCCAAAGGGACAATATCACCTGGAATTATCCTTCAAGGCCTTCAAATTCAGTCAAATTCCAAACCAAAAACTTAAAGGGATTCACAAGGGTGACAATATAGTCTAATATTAATGTGCACATTTATGTCAAGCTCCATCTTTTACCAGCCTTAAACGCCAATGAATAGTTTTAGTTTCAATAGGCATGTCAATAAACTGCAATGTCATCTTGCGTACAACAAAATTATAAAAAAGTCTTACTATGTGCAGCTCCAGGTAGTCCCCCAGTCCCTTGGCACTCTCCACCCTGACCAGGACGGCCTCCTTCAGCTGCGTGCTGAAGCCCACTGCCAGCCGGTCTGCCCGTGTGCTTGGCCGGTCATTGGGGGGCCAGGTATATGTGATGAGGGCTCCTCCTCTCCCGAAGATGTAAGTTGTCCCAGCTGCAAAATCACAAAGAGAGGATGGAAACACAAGTTATTATTGAGTGTCAGGAGAAAGATTCTTATTCGCAAATTAAGTTCATTAGCAAAAACTACTCATTATCTTCTGTAACACATGTGAAATAAATGTCCCCTTTTTAATTAAACGCATGAATGAAATGATTATTTTTGAATGTAAACATGACAAATGTTCATCATCACTCTTCTTGGCTCATAACATAATGTTATTGTATGTGTATACCATGTTACAACCCAGTCTCATGGCATTTCGTGTTCACCAACACGATTTTTAATCTATTGATTCGTGTTCACCAACACGATTTTCTCCTTTTTTTCGTGTTGCACAGCACGATTTTAAAAGCAATGTATTTCTACTGGTAATGTGTTTCGTGCCTGCAGCACGTCTTTTTCTCCGGTCGGGTCGTGGAAGACCGGAAGCTGTGTGGTTCATAAAAACATGTTCTTACCCAATATTAAGCCACAATTATTGCTTTTATTTTAAATCGTATAATTTCGGATTTTTGTTTCCGTCTGGAGGAAAATAAATGGGGCTCAGAGCCTCAGAACACTGAAATCTGTATTTTTTAAATCTTTTTTTCCTTCTAATTTGTTATTCTTTTCAAAATAACACACTGTTATTTATTCACCAATAACACACAATTATCCTTGCTTTTATTTATTGGTTTAATTCCATAATCTCTGGCTTTTTTGGCGTCCGTCAGGAACTGAATTTCAAAATAAAAACAGAAACAGACGTAGGCCTCTAGGAGTTTAGGATGGCCGAAGACACTACACTACCCATAATCCCCAGCTATCGTTTAGGACAGGGGTGGGGAACCTCCGGCCTCCGGGCCGTATACGGCCCGCGAGACCATTTGGTACGGCCCTCGAGGTAATTTATAAACACACGCAAAAAAGAAAAAAATTCAAGAAATCGAGACCGCAAAATAATTAAACAAGCTTGTTTTCCTGGCCAAGATCAGGGTCCTTGAACACAACACGAGCCTAACGTGTCATCACGTGGTATATGTCTCGTCTGACAGGAGTGTAGTTCTAACGGAGAGCACCAGAACGCGGCTCCGGGCCGGGACTTCACAAATTGCATTACCCATAAGGAGCTGTACACATGCCGCAGTTTTTGCGTGGCTGTGTCTTTAGTTGAAAGCCCAGTGGCGATCTGTTCATCTGTCATACTGATCATACAGTCAATAACGTTGTTGTTATTAGCATCTGGTTAGCTAGCTATGCTAACGAATATAAGAAGCTTTTTCTCCAACCAGTGAGGTAAAGGCACATCTTTATATGATCATTATAGTTATAGAAAAATAAGAGAATAAAGTAAACAGGTATACAATACTAATA
>NW_011333858.1:0-1791 GCF_000735185.1 Notothenia coriiceps
CTAAGCACCGAAAACCGGTTCTTGGCTGACCCCACTCGGCTGCCCGGCAAGAACCAAGAACCAATACTTCACGCTTACGTCGGGGGCGGGGGGAGGGATTAACCTGATCAATAACAACAAAATGCCTCAAATTCTGTTCAGCAACACACACAACTACGAACCAGGATGGAATACCAGTAAATGCAAGCAGCAGTGGACCGCTGAAGAGATAAATGACCTCCTCTGGCATTGGTCAATGCAAGAGGTACAAAGGAAGTTGGACGGCACAACGCAGTCTAAAGCTATTCTCCAGCAGCTGCAGCCGGAGTTGGCCCTGCTGGATACCACTGGACTCTGGAGCAAATAAGCAACAGACTAAAAAAACTCAAGAAAGACTACCGGGATCATTGTTGTTGTTGTCGATATGAGGGATTTTCGCGCAGTGTGGGTGTCATAAGAAGGCACTAAACGTTTACGTGATGACGCAAACGATGACGCAAACGATGATGCAATGACGCAGCTTCCCTCGAGCTCCACTCGAGCTCCGAGAGGTGGAAACACAAGTGGTGCTAAAGAGAAGAACCGGTTCAGCACCAGAAAAGCACAAGAACGGTTCTTGAACCGGATCCGGTTTGGTGGAAAAGGAGCATCTGAGTGTCCTTCTTTAAGGTGGAGGGTTTGAATACAGAACCAAGCTTTGAAAATAACCGACTTACCTCTCTCCAGTAGAAACAGGTCACAACTTTAATGAAACAATGGATTCAAATCATCCTCCCTGAGAAGAAAAAAATGAATAATACTGAAACTCCTACAATTCTTTAGCGCCATTTCCTTCCCTTGTAAACCTCTTCTCCTTTTGAGTGTGTTGTTTGTGAGCGGATTGGTTTTTGCAAAAGTCCCTGTACAGTCAAATGAAGACGCTTACAGTTTTCTAGACTCACTTCTATATCACAATTATATTATTATTATTATTATATCACAAAAGGTCTAGCTTACTTTGCATACTTTACAAGTGCATGTTTGCACCTAACTACTAGTACACAGGTTGTTCCATGAGGGACACAAACCACATTCCACATAATCAGCTAGGTTCCTTCTTCTAACTTGAAGATGCAAACTGAGTGTGAGTAGGGAAGAAGAGAGGGAAGGGGTTGGCTTGGAATTGGTGTCTGTATTCTAGTGTTTCTGTCCTTTCTGTGTGTGTCAGGACGGGGAGAAGAAAGGAGTGAGTCCAGAGGAGGTGTTTACAAGCATGAGGGTAGCAGGAGACAGCAGCATCCTGCCCTGCAGATGGTTGAAGACGGAGCTCCCTCTGCTGCTGGACAACATCACAACGCTGGTGGCAACATCTCCCCTTTCAGTCAGTATGCCTCTTTCACTGTAATTTAAGTCTGTTAGATCCTGTTAATGGTTTAATGTTTTTGCACAGTTTAAAAACACAAACATACGAGATAAGAAACGATTAACAGTGCAAGAAGAGTACAAAAAAACATTGGGCTTATTTAAAGCCTCTAAATAATATTAATTAAATTCAGCATTTTATATAAAACACAAGATCAATATACAAACCATTTCTTAAATTCAATAAAAATGGCAAACTTTAAGAACAACATATACTCTACTTAAAATGTAAATAAAGTAATGTATTACCATTTGCCATTTAAGCCAAAATTAAATAAATACATATATATATAAATATGCATATGAACATTCTGAAATAAATAAAGGCAATACATATGTATACATGTACATTTAAATACACATTTATTTATTTCATGGGACTTTTATTTCATAATGCCACATTTCCATTTC
>NW_011333859.1:0-2774 GCF_000735185.1 Notothenia coriiceps
TCTAATACATAGCCATTACATGTCTAATTCCTGATAATGATGTTTGAACAATGACCACAATATCATTATTTTAATAAACCAAATATGAACAATTGAGGAAAATGAGGAAGAACTGATGATTCAAATGTTGTAGTACAAGTAGTAATGTAGTTAGTGCATAAATTACTATTGCAATAAATGTGTTAATTTTCTTCATTATTAGTCGATTTTTTTAATGCAGACATATGTTGCAGGTACTACTAGAATCATCATACTGGCGTAAACATCAAGGGGTTAAATAAAACCCCTTTTTTTTTTAGAGGACATTTCAGAATACCGCGATATATATCGTATATCGCGATATAGTCTGTAAATATCGCGATATCATTTAGAGACCATATCGCCCAGCCCTAGAACCACGTTGGTGTGAAAGGAGCATTAAAGGCGTTAGTGGTCTGTGGAGTCCTCAGGTGGTCTGGGAGGGAATTCCACAGGTGAGGAGCAGCTGCACAGAAAGCCCGATCCCCCATTGTGCGGAGTTTGGTCCTGGGGGGGCGAAGCAGATGGTTGGTTGTGGAGCAGAGATCGCGTGTGGAGGTTTATGAGGAGAGTAGTTCTTTGAGGTATGAAGGAGTGTTCCCGTGGATGCATTGATGGGTCAGTAATGCAATCTTGTATTCCTGAATGAGACCGGAAGCCAGTGGAGGGAATAAAGTATGTGGTTGTACTTTCTCACCTTCATCAGGATCCTAGAGGCACTGTTCTGTACGTATTGGAGCTTCTGAAGGCTCCCGCTAGGAGTCCCGATGAGGAGAGCATTTCAATAGTCAAGCCTTGAAGAAACGAAGGCATGGACTAGTTGTTCAGCATCTGACAGGAGTTTTGCAATGTTCCTGAGGTGGTAGAAGGAGGTTTTGCACAGGTGTTTGATGTGGGTGTCAAAGGTCAGATGTCGGTCAAATCTTACACCCAGGTTGGTAACTGATACAAAGAGAAAAGAGGAGTATGTTTTGTACAGAAAAGGTGATGTGGGTGACTGGTGACTGGACCTGGTTTGGGGTACCAATTAAATATCCTCTGTTTTGGAGCTATTTAGTTGCAGGGAGTTTTGTTGCATCCAAGCTTTTATCTCCTCAAGGCAGGTGTTAAAGGATGTTGATGGGAACGGTGATGATGATGGTGACAGTGAGGATGCATGTGGGACAGGGTCTTTATATATGTCTCCCCTTTAATCTTCTGGTAATGTTTTGATTTGTCTTTTGTCTTGCAATGAATGATGAAAATACAGGCTTGGGGTAGAGCGGTCATCAAACAATCATACAGTCGTCGTTTGATCCCCAGTCCCTGCATTCAACCTGTCCATGTGTCCTTGGGCAAGATACTTAACCCCAAGTTCCCCGATGGAAACAGTGTGTGAGTGTGTTATTGTCCTGAGAAGGTATATGGCAGCCTCTGTATGAATGTGTGTGAATGCTGACTTGTAAAAGGGATTTGAGTTGCAATTTTTGATTGATTAATTTATTCCTATCTTTTGTTCCCTGGCTGTTGTGAGCTCTACAACCTCCTCCGCCCGCTCTACAGCAGCAGCCCTCAAACTGCGTCTGACTGCAGATCAGGAGAGTTTTATAATGATGAGTCAGGACTGGGGAGGAGTTATTTTAGTTTTCTTTCTTGGGAGTGATAGGCACATTGGTTAATTTGTTCTGTTTTGCTTCAGCCTGGCAGATAGGTGGGGGGTTACCATTACCATTTATGTATTATTTACCATGCTTCTTTAATGATGTATCTGTTACCTTCAGATATTCACAAAAACCTCCTTCACATCAGCCTACGTAAGGTCCACACCGTACTTATTTTAAATAAAATCTAAGCCACTTCTGAAGCTGGTTGTAAGTACCCTGTTATTTCCTAACACTGACAAAGAACACCCGGAGTAAAAGACATTTCCATAAATTCCAGCAAACTTCATGAGGGCAAAACATCACTAATCTGTTAAAACCAAACGCTCTCTATACTCTAACTCATTGAAAAACACAGAAGTATGTGTCGTTTACTACCAGCCCTGTTAGTACAGACATGTGAATCACAGACAGTGCTGCTCAGCTACAAAAAGAAAAAAGGGGAAACACTAGAATACATATTAGTCATGCTTTTGGCATAAAATAATGATTTTGGAGCTTGTAAGGCCAACAGCCCACCACTATAGGACTGTAGGAGAAGCACTGCTGCTGCATTGCCATCCGTGTGTAAAGTGAACTATACTCAGTGTGAGAAAAAGTTTTTAGACAGTACTTGTCCATGGACAAGTGAGTTTGGCAATTTACTTGTCCGAATACATTTTTCACTTGTCCAGAATGGACACAAATTGGGGCCACTGGAATCTTCTTCTTTGCCATCGTATTTTACATTTTCCCACGGTTTTTACGACACCGCTAACGTAAGTGAGCGGTAAGATTTTACTGCATCACACATAGGGTTGGGTATCGTTTGGATTTTAACGATTCCGGTTCTGCTTTTCGATACCAGTTATTTTCGGTTCTCGATTCCGGTTCTTTGAGAGGGTAAAAATAAGTCCCATGACAAACTGGGAGAAAAATATATTTATGAAAACATTAAGTCAAATCTGTATTCCTATTTACAAATCACTTCATACTGTTTAATTTCTTACGGTTATTAAATACAATTATATACAAATAATCTCTGCATTGTTTAGTTAGTTCTAAGTGGTGCAGTTTGAGAATGGACAATTGGCCCAGTCTCCTCTGATGTTACACTGCAACCTGCCTGTGAGACAG
>NW_011333860.1:0-1685 GCF_000735185.1 Notothenia coriiceps
TATTTTTGGAGTGAAGCTAGCCGCTGCCATGTTAACTGAGACTCCTGCCTTCTAGTGGGTTGCCAGGTTTGCGCGCATGGCGTTATAATCATGTTTTTTACTAAACGTAATATCCCACTACAAAAACAAACGCAAATATTTAATTTTAAACAGTCAAGTCCTTTCAAGTCATCTGTCTCAAGCTTAAGTCAAGTCTCAAGTCATGAATACCAAGTCAAAGTCAAGTCAAGTCTTTTATCAATGTTAGTCAAGGAAGTCTCAAGTCAAAAAATATGCGACTCGAGTCTGACTCGAGTCAAGTCATGTGACTCGAGTCCCCACCTCTGTAAAGTACTGATACCAGACAAATGTACTTAAGTAAAGTAACAAAGTATTTGTACTCCACTACTTCCCACCTCTGGATAGCACAAATGATAAACTTGTATATAGTTATACCATATGTGTAAAATATATAGTTTATTGCATTTATACAATTATAGAACAACATTAAAGAGAGCTGTTGACTGTTTTTGGTATGTGTATCTATTTAAGAGACCCTATTATGATCCTTGGGGTTTCCCCTCTCCTGTAGTGTGTTATATAGGTTGCATGTAAATGGTCTGCAAAGGCTGAAATCCCAGTGTTCCCTCCAGAGGGAGTTTCTCTACTTCGAGACAAGGCAACCAGAAGCGGTTAAATGCTCAGTTTGTTTCCAGGTTTTATAATTAGTTTCTGCACCACTCTATTGTCAAAGCTCCAGGGAGCCTATGCAGATGGACGGAGCCACATTTAGGGTTTTAGGGTTGCCAACCGTTGGTCCAGGGGCGGTTCTGGGGGGGGGCTCCGTAACACTGACCAGGGACCCCCCTGTGGCCCCCCTCCAAAAAAAGGTTACAATATTACGATGTATTGGTACTAAATCAAATCAGAGACCCGGATGTACAGTGGAAAATGTTCATTACCTTATATAAAAGCAAATACTGTTTAAGTTTTTTAATTAAATTGTCACTTAAAGTTACTAAAACAAATACTCCAAATGAAAAAACTACTGAAACAAAGGACTGTAACTTAAATATACTAAAACAAATACCTTTACAAAAACAAATACCAATTACTGAATTGTATGTTTATTTTACACAATTACTTTATACTTTCTTTGTCTTTTTAACCCGCTTGTATTGTGCCCCTCTCATGAACTAACTGGCCCCAGCCCAGAGTCCTGCATCGGGTCGGGTACCCGCGGGTACCCGACGGGTGACCCGCAAAAAAGGTGATTCGCGGGTGGTATTTTTTCAAACACTTTTTTCCGGGTTCGGTTCTGGGTAAAACAAAGATGATGCGGGTCGGGTCGCGGGTGTTGAATAATAAATATATTAAAATAATAATAATTTAGTTTAATCTTTAAATCCTCAGACCTCTTCCCTGCGGGACCGTGCATAATCATAACCTCTGCAGCGCATTAATCTGCTTCTGAGCGCTGTACATTCTGAATGGCTGAGGTGAAGCTCTCCAGCGGAGAATACAGCATTTTCCAAGACTTCCTCAAGAGCGAAATCCAACGTCTGGGAGGCTTTTGGTGTCCTCCTAGATGGAGAAAATAACCAACATCCCACGCTTTTTGAGACAAATATGCAACTGCGTGTGTTAATAATTGCACGTTTTCACTGCTCATATATATATGCGGGTTCGGGTCGGGTTGCGGATCC
>NW_011333861.1:0-2297 GCF_000735185.1 Notothenia coriiceps
CCCTAGGGTTAAACCCTAACCCTAACCCTAACATGTCACCCATCTCCTTCGCATAGAGTTGATCAGGTTGTTGATTGTGGCCTGTGGAATGTTGGTCCACTCCTCTTCAATGGCTGTGCAAAGTTGCTGGATATTGGCAGGAACTGGAACACGCTGTCGTATACGCCGATCCAGAGCATCCCAAACATGCTCAATGGGTGACATGGGACATGTTAGGGTTAGGGTTTAACCCTAGGGTTTTCGGACCCCCCCAGACCCCCCCAATAAAGCAAAACTGCACGTTTCAGAGTGGCCATTTATTGTGGCCAGCCTAAGGCACACCTGTGCAATAATCATGCTGTCTAATCAGCATCTTGATATGCCACACCTGTGAGGTGGGATGGATTATCTCGGCAAAGGAGAAGTGCTCACTATCACAGATTTTTTCAGATTTGTGAACAATATTTGAGAGAAATGGTTATTTTGTGTATATAGAAAATGTTTTAGATCTTTGAGTTCATCTCATGAAAAATGGGAGCAAAAACAAAAGTGTTGCATTTATATATTTTTTCAGTGTATGTTGAGGTTTTGTTTTCTTTATGTAAATCCTTGTTGCTTTGTGTTTTTCAGCATTGTTGGCTGTTAATAAAAGCACCTAAGGACCATTTTTTGTGACTCTAGCCAGCTTATTTAAACCCTAGTGTTTTCCATCTACCTTTTTGTAACTGTGTGTGTGTGTCAGCCACTTTTGTGTATACCCTCCTGTCTTCCAAAGTGTCTAGAACGACAGGCCGAATAATTTCACCGTGCCACTGTCTGGAATGACCAGGCTTTTAATCATTCTGTGTTTCTCCTCTCTTCTGCCTTTCGTATAGTTTCTTCATTTCTGTCTTTCTTACGCTCCTATGTCTATCACATTTTTGAAATTTCTCAATCTCTCGCTGTCTTTGCCAGCCATGACTGAAGCCAGAACAAACACATCAGTGAAATACCTGAGCTGTCTGCAGGGTTTGGCTGCACATCGCATACAAAAAATATGATTGTAGGGTGTGCAGAAATAAAAGTCGAAATCTTAGCCCCCTTTGCTGCACAGTTCAAAATAAGCTATGACAGGGAAATCAAAGACAAGGGATATGACTGAGCCCGCAAGGTTTTTGTTCAATCTGTTCATCAGCATCATTCTGTGGTGCCTGCAGAAGTGAGACATAACAGTATATTATTATACTGAGATTTATTTTGGTATTCTGCCTTATTAATAGTTACTGATGGAGGGGATTTGAACATTCCTCAGTAGAGGTAGTGCACAGTAAAGCCACTGCTAGCAAACAAAATAACACCAACTGAATTTGAAGGCTTTACTGTGGCCTTTCAAAGGGATATTTACGGTGATGTACAACCACTTATTTTGTAACTAAGTGTTATGACTGGCTCGTGGGCCACAGCAAAAAGAGAGGGAGGCGTAGGTGGGTTTCCGAAAAACCACGGCACATTTATTGTGGTAACTCAAAAACAACACAGCAGCGGGTTCTGCAAATAAGCTCCGATGGTAAGAATGAGAGGATGGGCGAGGGGAAAGGTTCTCTGCGAGGGTTTCCCACAGCCAGTGGCGGAGCCAGGACATTTTCAGTGGGGTGGCCAGGATGGAACCAGTGATCATTTTGGGGTGGCATTGAAATCACTATTATATGAACATAAAAATACATCTCACTATAAAATAAGGGGTTATTTAAGGCACCTACAACACACCTCTACATTATTTGGGATTAAGTGGTGGAATAGATCAAATAATATTCAGTATATCTAACAATTTTTTTAGAATTCCCGCAGGCAAAGTATCAACGAAGCTTACATTATACAAATGTAATGCAATATACAGACTGTTTAGCTTATGGTGATCAGCAGCCCTATGAGCTCATTCTCTCAGTGTATCATCAGGAATACAGAGACACACACACATCATTTAAATAAGAGATTTTAAATTAAATTATAGGTTAAGAATAAACATCTTAAAGTAAATAACAATAAACAATAGCCCTTAACCCTGTAAGGCCCCCGGTTGTAATTTTACAACATTACTTTAAGCTATCCTAAAAAAGTCAGTAAATGTTTTGTTTTTTTAAAAGACTACATTTACATAGTCAAAAGGTCCTTTTGTTCAGCCTCACAATGCTATTGTAGTAAATGTGTTCATAGGTCCTGCCCTCGGGCCATACACGCCAGGAATTTTGGGCCCCACCACCAGGCCCAGGCCACGCCAGCCAAGCACAATTGCTGTAACCACACCTCCAGAACCCAACCCACTCATTTATGCTTTAAAT
>NW_011333862.1:0-4142 GCF_000735185.1 Notothenia coriiceps
GTGCACTGTTTTCTCAAGCTATGGTCACTTCTATTGAAATAGACTGTTTGCACTACTTTTTATTTTGTACTTTTGTGTTTTATTATATTTGTTGCTTTGTTGGAGGAACTCAGGTCAGAAGAATGTCATTGCCATTTCTACACTGTAGCTTTGTGCATGACAATAAAACCTTTGAATCTTTTGAACACTATAGGTTCATACTTTACTCATAACTTCTTAACATAATGAAATTCAATATGTGGATATGAAGGTTGTATGATTCTATACAAAGAAAAGCATTGAGCATTGAGTCAGATTTAATGAGCACACTGAGACGAGATGCACACACAAACATCACAACGTCAGGCTCCTCACACTTTATATGGACGTGAATAAAAGCTCTCACCTCCACCACTTCCACTCCATGGCCCCTGCAGGAAAGACAGTGAAGTGTTTCTATTTAAATGGAGGCGTTAACATAGGATCCTCTGATGCAAGGCATGGCTGACAATGAGTGAGGTAAAGTTTCTAACACATACACATACAATTAAATCAATTCATGTAATTCACTTTACATAAAATATCAAAAGTGACACATTCAGTGCTAGACAGTGTATTCAGGGTGAATAGAGAAGTGTTTTTATTGAAGTTAAAATAAAGAACTAAAAGTACTTTCCACAAGGATCTATTAAAAAAAATATATGGTATTATTTTATAATAATTATTAAAGCATTCATGTTTGTGTGTGTGTATACAGCCTAGCGTTTTAATTTCAACAAGGTATCAATAAAGTTTATCTTCACCTGTTGTAAAACATGATTAATTATAAGTGGATTTATACTTTGCATGTGTAAAAATGTGTATATTATAACATTAGAATTAATAAAGATGGTAATGATGAAAACTACATTTTAAAATGTAATAACGAAAAAGAAAATAAGTATAAATATGAAGATTAAATCTACAATAAATATGTTAAAATATAGTAGGCCTATATTATAACAATTAAAGTTGTGCATTAATACAGATATTAACGATGAAAACCAGATTATACAGTGTAATACAGCAACATAAAAACAACATAAAAAATGTGTAATAAGTAAAAATGTGCAATAAGAAGATAAAAATAGGATCCCAATATCCAATACCCAATATAGCATGATAGGTCCACTTTAAGTCAAGATGTGCACATTGAACTGGAACATAACTATTAATGTAAACATGTGTTTATTTTAACACTAAAGATGTTAATGATTAAGACGAAATAAGAAGTTAAAGTAAAAATGTGAAATAAGAAAATAAAATAAATACATATATCAAAGTCAGAATTTAAAGTAAAAAGGTGCATGAGAAAAAACACTAAAATAGAGTAGGCCTACAGATATTTATACAACATAGGAGTAATAATATTAAAGATACTCATAATTAAAAAAAGAAATGTACAATATAATGCAAAAAAAAGGGGGCCCACTTCAACGTAAAAGAAAGCCTTGTTTACATTCATTTAAAAAATACAAATGAACTTACGCACAGAAGTCTGCGAAAGCCTGCAGGTTGATCCTCCGGCGCTTCTTGTCGCTGAGGCAGAAACCGACCCTGCTGCTGCCCGACATCAGGCAGCGTGTGTGGTGGGCGAAGAGAGAGGAATGACCGCTCATAAACACTGAGAGAGAGAGGGGGGGGAGAGAGTCTTTACTTGGCTCCTTCTCCATCTCCATTTCCACCCAACCCTCCCCTCAATATGTCTCTTGAGAAGTCTCTAAAATCCTCTGTGTCTTTTAAGAAGCGCGTCTCGATTCATTTCTTTCTACATAAGTGTGAGAGAGAGAGAGGGCAAGTCTAACTGGTAAAGTCACTTGACTTCCTTATTGCTGCCATCCAATAATAATGAATGAGGCCAGTCATGCAGCTCCACCTCAGAGAACAAACTCCGCACAATGGTTGATTAATTGATGTTCTATAAAAGACCAGATTTTTTTTAAAAGACACTATATACATAAAGACTACATCCTGGTAGCTTGTGAATTGCAACAAGGGATTAATACAGTTGATCTTAACCTGTAATAACACCTGCTCATTTATTTGTGGATTGTATTATTATAATGTAATATTCAAAAGTTACCCAAAAAAACAATACACACTTTTTCGCGAAAGCTGAAGAATTTGGAGGAGGAAAAGAAAATACTCAGTCAGTAAAGTACAAGTACCTCAAACTTGACTTCCGTATCGCTGCCATCCAATAATAATGATGAGGCCAGTCATGCAGCTGCACCACAGGGCCGTATAAAAGAAAGAGAAAGTAAAAAGATCCCTGAAGTTCCTCCATTATTCTCCCGAAGCCGCCTCGTCATGCTGTTCCCTGCTAACTAACCGTCAAAAGGATCACATTTATCGGTTATTTAGGAGGGTTTTAAAGACATTTTAAGTGTTTAAAGTTCACCTGAGGTCACCTGGAGAGAAAACAGAAATGTCCCGAGGCTCAAACGCAGGATTTGACCGACACATCACCATCTTTTCCCCGGAGGGCCGCCTCTACCAAGTCGGTAAGAGAGACACTTTATTTGGGGTTTTAGTCCATGAATATACTCCCTAATGCAGTAGAGAAGTTACTTTACTTGTACCATCTCACTGTGAGTTTAAAGAAGCAGTACTACTAGGACATGCATGACCGTTAAGTCTAGCTAAACACGTTAGCATGTTGTGCAGTTAGCATCACATTTTGCACGTTGCAGGTGTTCTACTTGTTTGCATTTCCATGTGAAACCTGAAGATTTGTATTATTTTCTGTCATTTCAAAATAAAATTCAACTCTTATTATGATTCAACAGGTTACATTTCTATGTTGACCTTCCTATTGGTCATTTTTTGCAGTGTAGTAATGTAATTATGTTCAATTATGCTGTAGACTAGGCTATGTTAATATTGTGCAGGTTGTCTCTGTTAAACCCGAAGATTTTCATTATACTTTGTCATGATTTTAAAGTAAAATGTAACTCTTTATATGGTTTAACATGTTAGAGTAATGTATGTTGAAGTCATTTTAGAGTGGTGTGATGTAATTAAGTTGCAGTAGAATAGACTATTTACTAAAGCTATGTCAATTGTATGCTTTTATTCTAATATGTCACATGTTCATATTGTGCTTTTCACTCACATTGATAACAGCTTTAGTTACTATTAACTTTTCAGATTAAGATAATTAGACAACATCACTATAAAGTAGAAATTGATAATGCTTTTGTACTTTTATGCAGGATAGGAGCCTTTCTGCTGATTACTTTCCCTCAAGTTAAGACATTGAGTAGTCCCTCTTCTGATGTTAGTTTCCCAGAAATAGTTGCTTATAAATTAAATGTTTTATAAAGGAACAAACATGCAGGTCTCCACTGATAAACATGATTATTTTTGTATTTAACTCACTCTGTGTTTTTGCTGCAGAATATGCCTTCAAAGCAGTTACTCAGAGCGGGCTGACGTCTGTGGGGGTCCGAGGGACAGACACCGCTGTGGTGGTCACACAGAAGAAAATACCTGTGAGACACACACACACACACACACACACACACACACACACACACACACACACACACACACACACACACACACACACACACACACACACACAGTCTTGAATAATGATATTATGAGTTTGAGTGAAACAGAAAGCCTTGCAGGAGTCGGGACTCTGGCTTTTTGCTGATTTGAGACTCAAATATAGAAAGTGCATACAAATGCCAAGTCTCCCATTACGAAGCCAGAGTCTACTTTTATTTTGAAATTACAAATAAAGCTGTATTTTGTCCACGCTGTCATTATCGTTGTCCAATCATCATAATCAGTGTGAATGAGACTTAACTGAAATGTGGTCATGATGTGTTTTTTGTAATTGCAGCATGGATATTTTCACATGCACAGTGACACATTGAGGTGTGTCAGCAGCACATACTTGTATAAGTTACTATTTCTATTTTATTTGTATTTACTTGCACATCTCAAAACATTCTCCTGCACTATTTTATCTGATGTATTTATTCTATGTCCTATATATATTCATGTTGCTCTGTTGCAGGAGCCTGTGGCCTAAGATATCTACACTGTCGCTGCTGTGCATACTGTATCACAATAAAGCCTTGAATTGAAACTGATAATAAGTTCCCCCCCCC
>NW_011333863.1:0-6828 GCF_000735185.1 Notothenia coriiceps
ATCCAGGATAGGTTGAACTAGATTCGTAGTATACCCCCCTGGTTAGCCGCACAGCATAAGTTACCATGGAGATCTAGCCTGCTAAAAAGAGAACCAGCTTCGTAGGACCGGAAACCCCGAGTTTTCCCTGAAGTTAGCCGGCTAAGCAAAAATCCTGCTTCGTAGTATACCCCCCTGAGCTTGCACTATTTGTATCTTTATTGTTGTTTTTTATATGTAGATTTTTTTGTGTCTTTCACATCAGCAAATGCTTCTTTTGTACAGCCAACTCGAAATATTTGAGTGATATTTTTCAAGTCAAAATAGATCGAACAACACTTATTATTCAATTATTAAAATAAGGTTTGCTTACTCTTAACTCAGTTAATCTTGGTTCAAGTCTGGGGGTTCACATACAGTACTTTTGCCAACCTACACTGTGAATGTTCGGATAGGACTGTACAAGGGCGTGGACAGGTGGAGATGGTCACTGTCAGAGAAAAGCTTCTACAAACCGGGGGAGACGGAGTTCAGACGATGGTGGCATGGAGGACCAAATCACGTTTTGTGGGAACGATGCGCAGTTTTTTATTCTGGTAATGGACATTGGGAGGATGTGGATATACGGACTATTAAAGGGCTGCCTGCATTGATGTCAGTGGTAAGAATATTAACTTAAGATTAATATTATTCATTTAAAATACAATGAAATACAATATCTATATAAAACAGGTAGTTCTCAACCTTTTTTGTTTGGGACCTCTCACAAAAAGATGTTTCTTCTTGTCATTTTTTCATCCAATTCACACATGGTTTCATTTCAATGTTTTTTCTTTTTTGTCCAAGGAGTTAAAATTACCCATAACAAATGCAAAAATAATTATGTATATACAATTTTTTGGTTAGGTATGTTTTACATCTTATACATCTGTACTAAACATATTGAGAATAATATAGAATAACTAGAGAATGCAATTCCTGAAGAAATTGTAATGGGAATGCTTTATGCTGAAAAGCTGACGCTGAACTGCTATGCTGGCTTTAATGTGTACGAAGAAAGTGAAGAAGCAGGAATATTTGGATAACACGGAATATGAATGAACGTTATAGTAAAGTTGAGTAATACAAATTATGTTAAACGCTTAATGAAACTCCATATGTATGAAACATTTAAAATATTTAAGGTGTCAATACATCGAGGAATACAGATGTGGCTCAATTAAACATTTCTATTAAATATGAAAAAGTTGGAAAAAGTTCACAATACACGTTCGGTGTGTAAGATGTGGGATTTTTAAATTCATATTTTTAAAAGCTGACACTGTAGTGCATTTCTGGATTTAAAAGTGACTTTTAACAATGTTTAAAAGAAGTTCAATAGTTTAATTATAGCTGATAAATATCCATGTGTTATACTGCAATAATTAGCTGATCAATTGTAGTAAGGTATAAATAAATTGACACGATTACCAACCTTCTGATTGAGAAACCAATGCAGTACCACAGAGCCACGGTTGCACCTGGTAAAAGGTGGTGTGTACTTTAACTAAAGATCTGAATACTTCTTCCACCACTGATGAGACCTAAAGTTTCTTGGCAACGTGTTGAAAAACCTCAAAACTGTATGTCATTTTTCTGTGTGATTATTAAGGATATTTTTTATTCATGGGGAGAGACTGTTAAAAAAAAAAAAAAAATGTTTTAAAGAGTATGTTACATATTTATTTTATACATGTATTCATTTATTGATGTAATTCATTATATCTCGGGGAATGTAAATGTTATATTGTTGTACATTTTTAGGGTTGAACGTGAGATTTGTCTTCATTAACAAAAGCATGATGTGGACCGGTGCCCAGAGCTACTGCAGAGC
The DNA here is from genome assembly GCF_000735185.1 of Notothenia coriiceps. Classification (NCBI taxonomy): domain Eukaryota; kingdom Metazoa; phylum Chordata; class Actinopteri; order Perciformes; family Nototheniidae; genus Notothenia; species Notothenia coriiceps. Next base: position 1,853 of record NW_011333863.1, read on the forward strand.
ACACCACACGGACCTGGCCCAGAGCTACTGCAGAGCACACCACACGGACCTGGCCCAAAGCTACTGCAGAGCACACCACACGGACCTGGCCCAGAGCTACTGCAGAGCACACCACACGGACCTGGCCAGTGCGAGAACCCTGAAAGACAATCAGAAGATACAGGATGGGTTACCTAAAAGTTATTATTATTTGTACGGCCTTTACAAAGACTCCTGGTGGTGGTCCGATGGAGGTTTCTACTCCTTCAGGTACTGGGCAGGACCTTGTAGGTTCTAAGGTTTGTGTGGCTGCAGCTTTCGACAACTCTGGAAAATGGGAGGCCGCGGACTGTGGGTTGAAGAAGCCTTTCATTTGCTACAGACATGAGTAAAATGCACAGCTACGATGAAACAAGTGATAAGACTGCTGAAACATAAGCAACCACTAATGTTGTGACTGATAAAGTCTGTTTTATTTTTCAAAGCTGTGACTGCTACGAAGCAAGTGATAATACTGAGGGTGCTGAAAGAAAACTCTGATGTGGATCTGAACGATCCGGCGGTGCAGGAGGACATCTTGGTGCAGGTAAATCATGTTTTCTACTTTTAATGCAAAAACAGAAAACAACCAGATTACTTTTCACAACAGAAATGTACGTGCCACCAAATGAACCAGGAAAATCCCATCTCCGTATTTGAATGATAATGATAAGGAGTTTTGTATCTCAGATAAAAGAGAACCTGAGGGACCAGGGACTGGATGACAACATCCAACTGAGCTGGAGGAAGCAGCCGGATGGACAAGTCTTCAAGAAGGAGAAGAGGGATGAGCTTGAATTGAATTGCTTTGTCATCTTCCATCAGAGAAAAGTGTATTTGTTTCCTCTAAGTCCTTGGGTGACAGAATATAGCTGCAAAAGAGCTGATCCATTCATTAGTTACAATTTTAAATAGAAGATAGAAAATGTAATGCTTTTCCTTGTTATATATGGTTATGAAGTTCATGTTTTTGTGCTTTCCTTTGTTGTAATGATCGGCTTGGCCTGTTGGAAATAATAACACATTGCATTCTAAAAATGTATTTTTGTCTCACTGTTATGTCTCAGAATATCATCAAATAACTTATAAAACAATCATTCTTATTCCCATTTTCAGGAATGCAAAATGAGGGAATCAGCCTCCAAAATATGAAGATGTGATGCTTTACTCCATCAGATATGGTCATAAACTTGATTTTTTTTGGGATCAGACAAAGTTTTTCCTTGTATGTAAGAATATATTCAAATGATTTCCTTAGAAAATAATTATATATATATCCACCTTATGACCTTAATGGGGATAAAAGCTTGAATGCTCTACAGTTTTCCTTAAATTAGTTATGACTATTTTACTGAAACATTTTCTGGAGAAAAATGTTTAATGTTTACTGTTTCTATCGTCCTAAATATGGTGATTTGGTGCTTTTTTGTCAGGTATGGTAATGGACTTCATTTCTTGTGGTGTTCAAAATAAAAATGTCCTCACGAAATATAAACTATATCCAATAAAGTAATGTTATTGAGTTGGAGTGTTTTTTTAAATCAATTATTTCTCACCTGGTTTGTTCATTTGTATGTTTCACTCAAATTACTATTTCTTTATTTTATTTTATTGTAATGTTCTTCATATTGAAAACTTTTGTCAATGGTATAGCTTCAATACAACAGAATGGTATTCTCCTAACTGTTAAATAATTGTCGGCCTCGTGCTCTACAATGTTTTTATAACGTTTAATTTTCTCTTTTCTCCTCTTTATTCAAGAAAATCTATATGAACATCAAAACATTATATAGCCTACACACAACATTGACATCATGAGTAGGCTACAAAGACATACAGAGTAAACTAAAGAAAATAAAGAAATGTAAAGAAAATAGTGATTTAAAAAAACGGTAACATTTCAAGTAAAATATGCATTACATTACATGACATGTCCCTTATTAGACGCTTTTATCCAAGGCGACTTAAAGGCAATCGCCACAGCAGCAATTTGGCACATCCTTATCAAATGATTTGGGTTCTGCTCGTTCTTCGGTTCTGCTGCAAGCTGTGCCTGTCGATAAGGGACTGAAGGTAACTCCTCTAACCGATGAACATCTACTGTATGCGACAACTTCACTAGACTGAGTTATACTGTCTGGAGGCAGCAGACAGCTATATTTTCCTAAACCGGAAACGGACCCGTGTCGTTGCTGCACCGCTTGACGCCATTTTCAAAACGGCTAACCTTTATTGCGCAGAGCAAAGTTGTTCAGCAAAGGAGTTTAAATAAAGAAACGGATCGTTTGAATGGGTTAAGGTAAAGACTACACTGACTGCCGGCTGCGTGTTGGAGGCGCTCAGCCTTTATTTGGAGAATGCTGCTCATGCATCCCTATGTATTTCACTAACCTTACATTCATAAGCTTTTCGAGTTCGACATTACATTAGCATCCGGAGCTAACGCTAGGGACGGATAGCCTGCTAAATCTTAAGTAGCTAATCTGGTAAACATTGACCGGAAAGCCATGTGAACATCAGGCTCAGAAACTGGAGCCTGATTAGCAAATGTTCACCACTCTTTAAGTATTCAAAGGCACAGCAATTTATATATAATATATTTATTTTTTTCATACACCAACATCTATTCAAATGTCAAATAATTATGGGATAAATACCGAAAAGTGAATATTTGTTTATTTATACTTTGTATACTACTTTATACTTCTACTGTAGGCCTACTACATTTTGGAAGCCAATTTAATAATTTTTACTTTTAATTTTTTAATTTTACAGATTTATTTTCTGGTTACTTTATAAATTCAGATTTTGACGCACAACACTTTTAAATATGATTTTTTTGGTATAGATTAATCCATCCAACATTAGATTGAATAAACTCAGACCATGAGAGGGTTAACAGATAATTAATTTGCAGCAAATTGTTTGTTCAAAAATATTTCACAGTTCTTGCTTCTTAAACATGAAAAGCTTTTGCTTGAAACTATTAAAATATTTTTCCTGCAATAAGTACTTATACTCCTAATATTTTAAGTACATTTTACTCATCGTACTCAAATACTTCTACTTTAGTACCATTCTCAATGCAGTTCTTTCAGTTGAAATTTAAGTTTTTTACAGTGTTATATTAGTACTTTTACTCAAGTAAAGCATCTAAATATTTCCCCACCACTGTATTTGGGACTTGTTATGAATATAGTAGTCATTGTTGTTCTAATTCCGCATACATCCAAAACACATAACATGCACAGTACTTACTCGATACACTCTGTACAGTTTAAGTGTGTGCCATTCCACCAGTAGATGCAAATTATATTCTCATTATTCTGGCTTCAAATACTGAGTGTTTTGAAGTATTTTGCTAAAAATAATAATAATAATAAGTTGAATTTCTGAATTGTTCTCTCTTCATAGAAAAGAGAGCGGAACATCAGCAAAATGATGGAGCTTCCCAACTACAGCAGCCAGCTGATGCAGCAGCTGTGGGCCCTGAGGAGGGAGGGCCACCTGTGTGACTGCACCATCCTGGTGGGGGACAGCCCCCACCGCGCCCATAAACTGGTACTGGCCGCCTCCAGCATGCTCTTCAGGTAGTGTGAGCATGGGCTTTGAAACATGATCTGCAGAGAGTGGTTAGCAGGTGTTTAGTGGCTCGGAATTCATATTCATTTTTCAAGTCCAAACATAGTCTCAAGCTTATACGCACATAGATCTTTCTAGATTATTCATAAAATGGTAGTTTGACAAAATAAATGATTATATTGTCAAAGTGACAAGCCAGTCCTTAATTGCTAAGTGCACAATTAACTGAACAATATGCAGGTCTCTCAGGATTTACAATGTTAACACTCATCACTGGCCGCATTAAATACCATGGGCCCACAGATGTCCCACATATTTGTGTTTTCTGAAAAGGTAACTACTAAGGCGCAATGTTTTTAAGAAAAAAGGTTTATTATGATGAGAAAAAAGTCTCATCAACGTTGCGTGGAAGTCGGAAACAGTACCGAAGGAGTGGCAGACCGGGGTAGTGGTTCCCCTTTTTAAAAAGGGGGATCAGAGGGTGTGTGCCAATTACAGAGGCATCACACTACTCAGCCTCCCCGGGAAAGTTTACTCTAAGGTACTCGAAAGGAGGGTCAGGCCGATTGTCGAACCTCAGATTGAGGAGGAACAATGCGGATTCCGTCCTGGTCGTGGAACGACGGATCAGCTTTTTACTCTCGCAAGGATCCTGGAGGGGGCCTGGGAGTACGCTTATCCAGTCTACATGTGTTTTGTAGACTTGGAGAAGGCGTATGACCGGGTTCCCAGGGAGTACTGTGGGAGGTGCTGCGGGAGTATGGGGTGAGGGGGTCTCTACTCAGGGCCATCCAATCTCTGTACTCCCAAAGCGAGAGCTGTGTCCGGGTCCTCGGCAGTAAGTCGGACCCATTCGGGTGAGGGTTGGCCTCCGCCAGGGCTGCGCTTTGTCACCAAGCCTGTTTGTAATATACATGGATCGGATTTCGAGGCGTAGTCGTGGGGGAGGGGGTCTGCAGTTCGGTGGACTAAGGATTGCACCATTGCTTTTTGCAGATGATGTGGTTCTGATGGCTTCATCGGTCTGCGACCTTCAGCACTCACTGGATCGGTTCGCAACCGAGTGTGAAGCGGCTGGGATGAGGATCAGCACCTCCAAATCTGAGGCCATGGTTCTCAGCAGGAAACCGATGGACTGTCCACTCCAAGTAGGGAATGAGTCCTTACCCCAAGTGAAGGAGTTCAAGTATCTCGGGGTCTTGTTCTCGAGTGAGGGAACATGGAGCGTGAGATGGGTCGGAGAATCGGAGCAGCGGGAGCGGTACTGCAGTCTCTTTACCGCACCGTTGTGACGAAAAGGGAGCTGAGCCAGAAGGCAAAGCTCTCTGTCTACCGCGCCATTGTCGTTCCTACCCTCACCTATGGTCATGAAGGAT